>NW_025781796.1:52500-79319 GCF_021130785.1 Homalodisca vitripennis | reverse complement strand
TGTAGGACATATCAGCTGGGATCTATTTAACTGAAAAAATTTTCCTATTTTTATCACACGTAATTGATTGTTCTTTTATAGTGTCCGGTTCACAAACCATAAGATTATTTTTATTTATTTTTAGTCTAGGGGCCAAGCATTTACAACTATAAAACGAACAGCCTCGAGATTCGTAAATTGATGAAATATTTCCCCCAAACATCAAATTTGATTGTCAAAACTAGATTTTGGTGCGTGTCGTAGTAAAGGAACCTATAAAGAAGTAAATTATAATCAAGTGATATTTTTAGGAAAATATAGTTGTTTTAATTAAAGATATTTTAAATATCCAAACCTAGTCAGACCAGACCAACGATAAGGAACGATTTAAAATTAGACATGTTCAACCAATTATTTGTTAGCGATAATTGTCAAATATTCTAGTTTTTATATATTTAGAAAGAGCGTGATCTACGACACTCTTAAACCTGTAAATTATTCTTATGTAAGATACACTAGTACACTAATATGTACGTTTTACTCTAACATTGGTCATTAATTCGTTCTCAGACGTGCCCTAGTCCTGACATAAAACTAAGGTTTTATATCAATTACTGTACTTAACTACTGCACAGCCCCGTCAACAACAAAAGAGGATAACTAGATGTTGATTGGACACTTCTAAGTAGGACCCACATTAACTTTTTTAACATGTTTTTTTTGAATTGCAACACACATTCCAATATGAATAAGGGCTTTTAATCTGACATTTACGCAAAAGAAAATTGTGTCTACTAGACCGATTTTGAATAACACATTTAAAAAATAGTACTGGATATCGTATTGTTAAAAAAAGTGCACAAAGGATATACTCTATAACTACATAGTACCTATACCATTGACTTTAAAAAAACATCAATAAATATAAAAAATGAATTCAATATCCAAATCCTATATATTCTTAGTGTCCTGTAATTGCAAACACTTTGTTTATTTATTCAAATACATACTTATTATAATTATAGCATTAAATATTTATAGCTAATACATCACTTACCGTATTGTATTGTAAGTTAAGCGTTAACTTTTAACACACCTAAACCAGTAATTCAGTGTGTAACACAGACGTATAAATAATTATTGGGACTTCTCCGTTCAGTTCTTGGAAACTGAGGTATAAGCACCTTGCATTTTTAAATTAAGTTAAATGATTTTAGTAACTTTAGGAAGTATGATACGACATTACGATAACTAAGAAAAGTTTTTTTTTGTCAGGAATGTCACTTTTAGCCAGGTGTTTATCCGCTCGCATGCAAAACATATTCGCAGAAAGAAATATACTTTAATTATGGAAGAGTATAATTATGTATAATATTGTCTATTGGTTATTAATATTTTAGTCAGTGGGAATATAATATAAAATAAATAATCCTTTTAAAACCTCTAATTGCAAACTATTAGTTATCGACCTTAACATTGAATACGCTTTTTGTTTGTTGAAAGAAAATCATCTAACTTGAGATACTTCTTAATTAAATTACCCAAAAGAAAACAGCCAAAAATATCTACGGGACAGAATATACACCCTATCTGTATTCTGTAACTGCTGCTGTGGTCTTTTGGGTTTCACAACGTTGAGGTCAGTACGTCACCTTCAGTTGTTAATTTTAGCTACGTTAGAAACTTTTATTTATGGACTTGTGTGTCGTCTTGTGGACACTTGGATCTGTATATGATTCCCGTTCTTAGGCGAAGATGTGGTTTTGTTCATATCGTTTCAACATAACTTTATGGAAGACGAGTATAACACCGTAGGAACGGGTTTTAAGGTTTGGAAATATATCTCGCCCAACCCCGTCTTCTTTGTTGTGTTTAGAGCGTTTATTCCTTCAAGGTCCTGAGAATGTGTTGGCAATTATTGTAGTCCTGCCCTGTTCCGTTTACTCATCTGATTCTAGCTACTGGTGGAGTTTCCTATTGTTGTTCCAGTCTAATGTGAGAAAAGAATCCAAGGCCTCGCGGCTTATAACTTCTGTGGTGTTCATGGGTAATAATCCCCAGCACCATTCATTTCACTACATGAGCAATTTTAATTGCCCAGTACCCCTCAGGTCTATATATTACACTGGGATGAGTGTATACAGAGCTTTTACATTTTTGTAGAATTAAAAATTGCCTCTACTTTTTAAAAACTTTTAGTACTAGCAACGAAATAATGTATTGGGAATTAACACACTACCAAAAACTTCAATCGTTATTGCTTGGTAGCTTAAAACCTTAGGAGAGGAGAGTAAAGTCAGACTCCTTATATGTAAGAAATGAGAAATTAGCAAAAACTATTTTATATATTACTCTTCACATTTGTTACGTGTTATGTAAAAGGCTTCGCTGAGTTTGTATGCCAAAGTTTGAACTCTGTATAGCTTGTTTTATTTTCGATTTATACTATGGACAGATACACAAACAATCAGACAGGTAAAGAAATGTTGAAATCGTGTAAGCTTAATGAGTATTAGGCTTCTATGACGCTTAGTCTAATTCCATGTTTGGACAGCACCATCATATAATTCATTTTGTCCATGTAGAAACCTCATGCAGGGTTTTATGGCAGTAATCAAATAAAATGTCTGGTAAGCAAACAAGGGTACTACAACATAGGTTTGCAATGGAATTATATATTGCCAGTAACTTTCTACATTGAGCGCAATATATTATAATTTCTTTCACTCTATTAATAAATGTGGCATTACAATATCACATGATAGTACACAGTTTGTTGACATGTTAATAATTCACCAATCATGGTTGCAAATAAGAAACCATAAAATATCTGCTCTGCCAAATCTGTACGATTGACCTGCACTAATACCAAACACAGTAACACGGCTATGGTTGGAAGAGCTGATTATATGTGAGTGTTGAGTTTAGCTTTCAGTCTACCTTTCTCTTACGTGCAGCAAATGAAATCATTCATCTTCCACACAAGAAAATCTTGACGTGCAATCAAATCTTCTAAACAGTACACAGCTTTGGTGAGAAGGACGATTCAGTGAGGCTGTGAATGTTAGGTGTTAAACCGATGTGGGTGTTTTCTTTTTAACTTTTTTTCGTGTTTGTTTAACAAAATATTTTTGGATCGCTTTCGATGAACATGACTCGAGATTTTAAGAAGTCTGCAACAGCATCAGATTTTAGACGCTGCACTAAGAAGAAGGTGAACTCGAGCTAAACTCAACATACGTATGGAATCAGCCCTTCCCATCTTATCTGCGTTATTGAAGACTCAGTAAGCTCCACCGTGCTTTTGGATCGTGTCAGTCAACATCGCAGTGCTTTTAGTTGTGGACATGATGAGACATGGAGGATACAGGGTGCATAATGAAAATAATGAGAATTATAAAAAAAATTTTAATCATCCGATTAATAAAAATGGTGAAAATATTTAAAATAGTCTCCTCCTGCATAAATACCACATATGTAGACAATTCTGCCACGCTTGGAAAGCACCCTGGAACTCCTCCACTGGAACGCCTCTCAGTACTCTTATAACTTCAGCTTGGATGTTTCCCACTGCTTTCCCTTCAGCTCTCTCTTTCAGCCAGTGGAACAAAATATATCACACGGAGCTATTTCAGGGCTGTAAGTAGATTAGGGCACCACGGGGGACTTGTTCTGGGTAGGGTAGTTGGCAACTACTAATGCCGCGTGGCTGGGGGCATTTTCGTGGTGGAGCTTGAAGATGACTTTAATATCAGGCCGGACGCGGGCGATCCTGCGTTTCAGTCTGAAGCACCTCCAGATAAAGGACTGCGTTGACAGTTTTTTCGTTGCGGTATAAACTCAAAATGGACGATTCCTAGAACGTCAGAGAAGACTATCAGCATTATTTTGATGCGAGAGACATGCTCATGTGCATTTTTGTGGTTGGTTCGGGAGACGAATTGTGTGTAACAATGGGAGTTCTGCTGCTTTTAGATTTTTGGATTTTAATATGTGCTGATGCTTTTGTATAACACAAATTGCTAAAAAAAATGTGTGCTTCAGTTTATTCAGGCAATGGTTCACTCCGGCAGGGTGCACTCCTCAATTTAGAAGTTTAGCTGACGCATTATTCTCCAAAACAACTTATTTTAATTTCGTCATTAAACATAAATTTCATTATTATCATTTACAAACTGGTATTTTAAATATTTAAATTTACATATTAGAATCTAATTATGCGTTCATAATAGTGCATAATTTAAATTGGCCCGTTAAAATCTCTTGTTTTGTGAAAGAGAGCTCTGTCGTGGATTTCTGTAACTAATAGAATAAGTTAAATCTTCTAGAACAAATTTTTGGGTACAACTCTTTGGTATTGTTCTTAATTTTTGAAATATATCAATTAAACCAAAAATACTTATAGCTTTTATTTCTGAAATAAAACTCAACTGACTAATTTTAACTCTTTACGAATGTTTTGCCTACAAGCAACGATAGAAAGATTGTTGTAAAAAACAAATTAGAAAATGCTTCTCATAACAATATATACATATTTTTTTTATAAAACTACGTGAAAACTTCCAGTATATATTGGTTTCCATTCAGTATAAAATAATGTAAACTGATTCTCCCTGTACTGCTTGGGTACTAAGAGGATTATATACATAGCACCAAACACTAATTAGTAGCTTTTACACAAAACATAACAATACACTGTATTAAGTATACTTCATTGTTCATCTGTTAGCGCTAAATATAAAAATATTTGTATGGACATTTTTTGCTTTAAATAATGGCTTAAAACTAGAATGCAAACTGCTTTGTGTAATGAGAAATAGTGAGTAAAAACTATGATTTATATTGAATTAAAGTAAACTCATCCTTGTAAGTCCTAGTCCTGGTCTTGCTTCTGACCATCACATCGTGTACCTGGTGCTACTTCCGTGACTATCTGTGAATTGAGTGAAGTTTGCAAAATCTTCAGCGACATAACACTTTAGAATTATTTAAAAACAATTATATATTATAAAAATGCCATTTTGTTTCCATGGATATAAAATAATATTTTACTAAAACTACTGCTTACAGTTTCACCTGTTACTTACATTGCTGACGTCACGACTACTAATAGTACTAAACGCTTGTTGTCTGATTACCCCCACACATATATTTTAGGGGCACAAACGGGCGAATAAAACTTAACTATAAAGATTCTAATACATTTTCTCCCGGGTTTTTTCTCCCGGTTTCTGATGTATGTGCTACATTATTATTGTATGGATGCAATATCAAGGGACACTATTCGACATGACATGTTTATAACTATTGCTAATTATTCTACAATAGTTTATTTTATAAATGCAAAACTCTTTTGAAGATTTTTTATGTCAATAATCACGATAACCCTACTGGACAGATTTTAACAACTAAACTTGATAAGACCATTACTTATATACAAAGAAAACTTACGCGTATTTGTATTTTAAAGTTATTCCTTAAAAACTATTACGAAATTTATATATTATTTAGTAACTTAAATATAAGTTGAATTTTAAATATAACAATTGTAGTATTTCGCTGCTTACCGCGTGACAGGACAGTGTATTTAAGAATTTTGTATTTCAGTATATAAATATCATAATATGTCGTGGTAAGATGAAAATTTTTAATGGTAAGTACAATTTCTATAAAATAGCAGCAATGACATATTAAACCAATTTACATATTCTGCTACCTTATAAAACACTTATGTTTTAGCTTGTTGGACATTTCCCATACGTAATTTAATAGGCGAAGTGTCTCAATAGGTAATAAAAATCACACCTTAGATTATCCTGTACATCGATTTTATCATCATGCGATAGTAATTAAAATTATTATAAAACTAATAAAATAAGTGGCTCACAAATAAATATAATACCCCAAATTACATTTCAGACACCGGATAGATTATTACTCATTTAGTAAGTAAGCTTCTCAGGTAACAAAGGCGCATTGTGAGAGGAATTCTGTATATATACTCGTTATCATCATAACGGTAGTAATATATTCCTTACGAAGCCTTAAAAGAATGGAAGCTCACAAATGAATAAAATATCTAAAAAGTATGGTTGTAAAACACTTTCGTTAATGTTTTAGCGTACATGTTGTGGCATTGTAAGCTAGTTAATATATTTATTAATAAATTAGAGGGCAATTTATAAAATAATTATATGATTAAATGAACCATTTAGAGGATATTGTTTTCTTTCTAATCTTGATACAAGAAATAAGAAAAGAAGACATATGCTCATGCAGACGCGAGATGCCTGCCACATACAAGACATGGATTATAGAACAGAATATATTAATGTAAGTATAAATATACGAGCGTTTGTTGGTACACCTATGAGCCCAACCAGCAACACAATATATTTATAGTGTAAAATAGTGGCATAATTTTATCGTTAAGTGTTCATTAGTTTTAGTAATAATAAAGTAAACACCCAGGTATTAATATTTAGGTTAATTTACAAAACTAAGGATTATTTTTAAATCATAAACAAAACTGTGCCTTTACTGGAAAAAATATTAAATTTTAGTAAATATTCATTTGGGAAAAATGTTTGCATGTAATTACGTTATAAACGTCTATTGTCTACTGTATATTTTTAATCAGAAATCAAGAAGAGGGATTTTCATAAATGTATAAATAAATAAATAAATAAAAATAAATAAGGCCTTTATTCTTGAGCGGATTTCAGTTTTACAATCTGTTTTACAAATCGACTCACGTGAAACTAATCATAACAGTACAATTTGTATTTTTAAAACTGTGACACCCAAATATTGCGTGCTGGTAATTTACATAGAACATTCATACTTAAACAACAATACATCATTAATGTACCTATACAGTTTTAACTTCCTTTTTGAAAGTTTTAACGGACAAAGTCTTTACAACTGGTGGTAAGGCATTGTACTCCTGGGGCCCAAAGTACGAGAAAGGACCTTTTTGTAGCCTCCAACCGCACACGCGGCAGTTGCAGCTTGTCGTCCTGTCGAGTGTGCCGTTCTCTTAGAGTCGCTCGCGCCACTAGTTTCCGTCTCAGGTAAGAGGGTTCACCAGTTACCAAAACATTAAGCACCAATGTCACAGTTTGGGAGCCTACAAATATCTTGAACAGAGTGTAAATTTGACTCATTCTGCGATAAGGTGAGATGTGGTCAAATTTTTTTAGATTATAAACAAACCTCAGCGCACTGTTCTGTATCCGTGCAAGGATGACATTTGCCTCTTGAGTTAAGCAGCTACCAAACACTGGAAGGGCGTAATATATTGATGGAAATACAAAGAGAATTTACAATATGCAGCTTTGAAAGCATTGGAAATAACGCTCTGTATCTATTCAAAACTCTCAATTTACACATTGCACGTTGAGAAATCAATTCAACATGTTTAAGAAAGTTTAGCTGATTGTCAATTATAACTCCCAGGACTTTAACAAAAACACGATCTTCCAAACAAATACCCTCAACAGAAACAGAGAGAATACTCCTGTTCATGGTCTCTTTAATGGACGGTGAGCAAAAATGCACCACAGAACACTTATCTGCATTCAACTTTAGGCCATGTCCCTCCGAACCACTCTTTAACCCTACGCAGATCAGCATTGAAACACTGCACCGCTTCGTGGACACCTGGAGGGGGATATGTTAGTAGCATCTGAGAGTCATCCGCATAGGAGTAGAGTGAACACGAGGACAATGCAAGTTCAAGCTCAGCAGTATATAAAATGAACATAAACAAGCCTTAAACATGACCCTTGAGGAACCCCTGTATCTTCGACAGCGAGGAAGAGCATTTTTCTTTTACCTTCGTCACCTGACTCCGTCCGCTCAAATATGAGCCAAACCATTTTATAGCGATTTCATTAAACCTATAGAAATTTAATTTGGCAAGAAACAGTTCATAATTCACTGAGTCGAACGCTTCAGAGAAATCAAGCGTCGCCAAAATACTTCCAAAACCTTTATCTTTCGCTACATGCAGCTCATCCATATGTTTATCAAGGCGGAGGTAGTGCTGAAAGACTTAATAAAACCAGACTGATGTACAGGAAGAATATTTTCAGCCTCAATGAATGTCAACTGATTCACCACTACTTTCTCAAGGATTTTTGACATGGCCGGAAGGATCGATATCGGCCTAAATTGGGAAATCACACTTGGATTCTTTATTTTGGGTATGGGCGTGACAAGACTTTGCTTCCAGCATGATGGAAAACACCCAGAAGCAAGGGACAGGTTAACCAAATGCGTAATAGCTCCAAGCAATATGGGCTCATGGCTTTCACTAGCCTGATAGATATTCCATCAGTCCCCACAGCCACTGACGTAATGTTATTTATTATGCATTTGATCTACCCTCAGTAACTGGCACAAAATTGAAACCATGCGCTAGATCCTCACAAACATTGTTTCTATAGAAATTCAGTTTCTCGAGGCTAATCCTGCTTCCACCACCCATGCCTGCAAAGTACCTATTGAGGTTATCAGCTGAGAATCTTATATCGTCACTATTACGGTCATTTTCCAGCACTCCACCGGACCGTATTAAAACACCCCAGAATGATTTAGAGTCCTTACAATTCAGCTTGTCGTGAAAGTAATTTCGTTTTGCTCTTCTGATGGCGCCAGTTTCAATTTATTTCGTGCCTTAACAGTTACAACGTATCTAGCAAAGCCGACGAAACACTCACTAATCGTGCACGTCTGTGTGTTGAAATAGTTTATTTTTTTCTTTTGTGAGCTCTTTATCTCGTCACTCCGCCATGGGGACTTTTCCTTCTTGGTGACTCACATTTCTTGTTAACGGTACGCAGGTGTCAAGCAGATTGGACAATTTGTAGCGTAGTTAAACAAATTGACTAACTTCCTCCGACCGAGGTCTTTGTCTCGATATCATCCCAATCAATACGTGACAATAAAGAAACATAAAGGAGGACACAATTCGAAATTGGAAAACAATTTCGATATAAAGTTATAAATTTTTCCATTTGGCCTATTAGTTGCCAATACCTGAGATCCACAAATAATATTTTTTTTTTACCAGGGGTGGTGGGTCCGTAATTTGTTTTACGTCTTGAATTAAGATGATTTTGGTCGTATCCACTAAACCAAACTTTGACTCATGGCTAGAACCCTTTATCTCACAACAATTACTGGTCAATCTAATGTCGAAAGAGCTCTTCGGTGACCACGAGTGGGCTCTTGTTATGAGTGTGTACCAAACCCTAAACGATTCATACAGGTTTTTTTCAGGAATCTACAATCGGCCTTACCAGTATCCATACAAGATTTACATCTAACTGTCACCCAACAAAACAAACATCATCACACCATCCAACATCTGAGCAATAAACAAACATAGAATACAAAATAGACACTCAGGGTGGAATATATAAACACAGGCGTGGGTTTATATACCCACGCACACACACAGCTTCTTGTTTCTCAAATCTACACTTGCCAACAGATTATACTTCAAACGCGACTCATCAACATTGTTCAAATTTAAACCTGCGTCATTTGCAGATGATTTGCAAACCAAGGAGTGCCCACTCCTCCACCCAGCGGGCTCCCGGGTCAGACCCTCAGCGGCCCTGTCTGTCCTTGGGCGCCATTAAAGAGTAGCCATCTTACAACTGAAAACAATTCTGAGGAAAACATCTGGACGTCACACCACGTCTCCGAGAAGGACCATGAACTGTCAGAAATTTGGAAAAATTCAATCAATAAACCGCACACAGGCTCCATGGAAAAACCTGTTGTTCATTGATCTCCCACACTTTAAGTGGCCCTACTCTGGGAAAACAAAACTCGTCCACTCTTGATGCCGTTTTCCCGACTCCTTATGTCTGAAAACAGAAGCCTGTGACTCCTTAGGAATCAGGCTCTAAAGTCGCCAGGAACTGCGGACAACCGGCGAACGTTCCACCCGGAAAAGTGTTTTTTCTCGTGACAAACACCTGAAAATAAAATTCGCCGACACCAGAAAATTTCCTGCCCTATTTAAGTTGACGACCATCACGGAGCATGGTGGATAACCCCCTCACCAGGCGCGTTCGCGTCAACATAAGTGACATTAAAATTAATGCACATAACTTCTAGCTGTTCATTAAAATTACAAAGATGGTAGTAATGATTTATATATATATATATATATATATATATATATATATATATATACTTTTCCCCATAGAATATTTAACTGAGTGTTAAACCGCAAAGGATAACTCATTAAAGTTTACTATTAATATATTTGAATGTAAC
Source organism: Homalodisca vitripennis (assembly GCF_021130785.1). Taxonomy (NCBI): domain Eukaryota; kingdom Metazoa; phylum Arthropoda; class Insecta; order Hemiptera; family Cicadellidae; genus Homalodisca; species Homalodisca vitripennis. The sequence continues at coordinate 69,044 of NW_025781796.1, read as the reverse complement.
TACATTTGATATCAACTTTTAAAACCATCTTTTCTTAAATTCATTACAGTTCCAGTTTTCTTGTAAATGAAATTGTAAATCTTACAACACATAGTGTCCAATATTTTAAACTTATATCATTTTCTTGCTTTATAGTTTTTATAAGTCAAATCAATTTAAGAGATCACAGAGTATGGCGTTGATCTGTGAAACCACCTTGAAAACACAATAATCCTGAAGGATTTGAAAAAGGAAAATCGTTGAAGTATAAGTTCTGAAATCATGTGTAATACACCATATCCCTGAATCAGCATGGTAATTTTACTACTCATTTATAACGTAAGGTTAGAGAAGGCACTTCCTACTGATGTGGGTAAACAATCCAACTGGTCATAAACTAAATATTATTATACAGAAACGTGCAAGATTATGACAACCATCTAAGGCAGTAACCAGGTCAGTTTGGAGTTTATTGCCAGGATTATTATTGATATCCTTAGGATGCAAGCCAATCCATCCCAATATTTAACCACAAAACAGAAACCTCAAAACGGTTAGTCTAGGTCTAATCCCGTAGATATAAAGCAAGTGCAATAGTTTCGGGTACCTCCGATCGGAATCCTGCACTATATTAGTAACCATATTCCCCTGGGCAACAAACCTTTCCAGTCGTGGTCCCAAATTCTGTCACCTGTCAACAACATTAGGAACTTGACTTGGCATCAACTCGCTGATAAGAGCTTTCCTCGACAAAAAAAGGACCGATGGCTTCCCATTATGTCCTCTGCTAAATGTGACCAGGGCAGCATGGACCGGGTTAACACAAAGACAGTTCTATCACATTACTTTACTGCTCTCTTTGCGACCTCGTGTCGTCGCGACCGGAAGGGGGGACCTTCCAGAGGAATAAGCCGTGGATCCGCCACTAGATTCCCTCTATCCAAAAACCTAACCAGCTTTGATGATTAAATAATAACTAATAATTTGGATATAGTACCGAAAAGGTTCCCTAACAATTATATCAAGTCCCAGGCCACGTACACTCACTCCTACCGTCCACTCCACCCAATAGCTGCACAACGAATGTTTCCCAACCTCGGTCCCTGCCTGCTAACCTAGCAGGAACCATCCCACCAGAACCTGTCCGGAAGAAATTCCGGATGGTAGGAGGCTCCTATTGTTTGAGCTAAGGGCTAGAGGTCGGCGCAGCTGGCAATTGCGTTTCGCGGCTACAGAAGGATTACGCGCGCCAAATTCAAATCTGTAGCGGCACTCGCCGCATCCTCCCTCCTTCACGAGGAGTTTCGAAGGCTTAGCCATTAAGAGTGGTAGAATGGGTGAGAGGAAAATTATCTGGAAGTGAACCAGTTATAGTTAAATTGAGCCAAATATCTTAAACTAGAACGCAGAGCTTACAAAATTTTCAAAAAAAACACTACCATGCAGAAAGGCGGTGCAGGAACCGCGCCCGTTCTCGCTGAACAGCTCCAGTCCTCAACCACAGACAAATACAACCCATAAGTGGAAAGCAACAAAGATCTATCTATCACCAATATGTCACATACCTGCTAAATACGTCTAACTCTTCCAAGGTTAAGGTTGGGCTTCTATAAAAAGTTTAAATAAATTATAGAAGGTAATCCAGGTCAAAGGAATCAGGATTCTGGAAACCGTGTTTGACTGAGAATCACGACCTTCATTCAGCCCCATCATCAGACTCAGATTTCCCTCCAAAAATATGCCAAGTAGGAAAGGAGAAGTTAAGGATATATTATTCTTGTGTAACTCATAGAATATTTCTTCCATCGTAGCTGGCCATAATCCTAGTCCTGTTCCCCTTACTTCCCTCCCCCCCTCCAGCAGCGGGAGACAAGCCTGCTACCAACAAGCCAATCTACCGGACGCAGAATGAGAGGGAGTGAAAGGTCCCCATGACCTCTCTGGAAGAACATATACAATTAATTGTTTTGTTCATATTCTTTCAATATTTGAAATACAGGAAAGGTGGTGAAAAAGATGAAATGGCCATTGGAGAAATAAATCCAAATCTAAATGATGAGGTCTCCTAGTGACTACAGTCATAAGAGGCAAGAAAAGAGGAGAATTGGTCTGCTAACAAGTTCTTTAAACTTATCTACCCTATTAGTTTTTCAAGATTGTTTGGTGACATATGGCGAGAAGTATTCCCTAAATGGAGTGTTCAGATCGAGAAGGAATGGGCCAACAAACAATAACTCAAGAGAACAAAAAAAAGTTGGCTCAGAGTTTGTAGGCCAGGATATGATTGGTAATAACCATTAATTTGTGGATAGGATAACCACTCTATATAACTAACACATACAAATAAATATACATATAACTGACCATTATAAGGTCGTAAACACGCATGCTCGAAAATACAAAGTAATATCTATCACGAAAAACCATACACGAACACTAAATTACACAGAGATAAACATTTATAGCAATAAATAAGGTTTGACTAACTGGCGTGATTGCTTCGCTATAGCTTTAGCCTAGTTGTATATAGGAGAATACTTTGTTGAAACAGTCGACTATAAGGGAAATGCTAAATAATGTCGGTTCTAAAGCTGTTATCGATACAAATTATTCTCTATCCCTAATTGCCTTAAGTTATAACTTAACAAAAAAAAAATAAATGAATAGGATAGAGATAGTTAAAGATGTGTTAATGAAGTGTGTTTGGGGTTGCGCATAGGAGGCAATGAGACTGTCGCTGCTCCCATTATTGATTACAGAAAAATTATATAAATAAATGCTAAATCATGGAAGCTGTAAATACTTCAAAATCTAAACGGCAGATCTCATAACCACCCATCCCCGTGTAAGTGTATAGTAGACAGTTTGGACCAAACATCAGAATTGCCAAACCCAACACCAGGTAGCAAGAGGAGAGCACACGCAGGTGAACTCCTTAGCCAAATCCACCTCAGTGCCAGGCAGAGCCACCAATGCAGGGTCCCAAAGAAGAGTAGAAAAAAGAAAAGGAAATGTTATTTGTAAGGTGTAAAAATGAAAGAAGAATGAAAATAAAACTCGAATTAAACCTAATATCACAATGGCTTTTTCGGAATAGAGGAAATATCTAGTGGCAGATCATTGTCGTTGAGTTGGGAGAATGCACTTTTTAATATGGGATACATGTGCTGACCTCACAAATTTCTTGGTTTTTGGGTCACGCAAGGCAACTGTTACAGTGGAAGTAAAGGTCTCAATTTCCAAAGGTTTAGACCACATAGGCTGCAACTTGGCTGAGATGTGTTTGGGTGCATTACTCAGGTTAAATAGTCGATACATAACTGTATCACCCACTCTAAAGGGAACCTGTGCTCGACCTTTATTATTACTGTTTGGATACTTTATCCTTAGCACGGATCAGATTGTCTAGAGCTTTACTCCATCTCTGTTCCATGTTTCTTGGTTCAGAATTAGGTTCTAGAAGTTGGTCAAGATTCCATTTATTTTCCAAAGGAGTGCGGATAGTGTATCCCAAAAATATTTTCAGAGGGTGATGTGCCAGTGCTCTCGTGCTTAGAAGAATTAAAGGCGGTTTGAAAATAATGTAGGTTTTCATCCCACTGAGTACTGTCTTTGTGGTGGAAAATTCGCAAGGCAACTCCGATATTTTTGTTCACACGTTCAGCGTGCGAAACTTTTCGGGTAATAAGGAGAAGTCCTAATGTGTTTAATCCCAAGCTCATCGCACATGTTTTTGAACTGATGAGATTTGAAACAAACTGCCAGAATCAGAGACAATAGACTGGGGAAACCCATACAGCGCTGGCACTGCAAGCATGATTTAACCATGTTAGTTATTGTTGCAGTAAGATCAGAACTGTAAAATATTCTTTTTTAACCGATTTAGTGTTTTGGAGATTCCCAAATGTGCTCCACCTGGGGACGTGTGGATACATGGCAAATAGCATGTGGTGTAGTTTTTTGGGAACAACAACACGCGGTCTGCTCTGGGAAGGGGTTTTTATAGACTAAGACATTATCAATTATTTCATAGTTTGGAGAGTGTTTTCCAGACTTAATTGACTTAATTATATTTTTTAATTCTGGGTCTAGGGCTTGATGTTCTCTTATGTCTTGGAAGGCTTCTGGTAGAGAGAGAGAACTAAACATTTTGAGGTAGGATTTTTGGGTTTGTTTGTTGAAGGTCGTTGAACTTGTGTCATCTTGTTGGGGGGTTGTGGAGTCTTTCCTCGTACAAACGAGCGAGGCAGTCTGCAACAAACGTTCTCTTTGCCCTTAATGTGACTGACTTGAAATTTAAATGTGTTTATTAAGGCAATCCATCGTGCCTATTTTTCCAATTTGCCTGGGGTGGTTCAGCAACCAGGAAAGAGCACTATTATCCACAAAAAGAGAAAATTCTCTATGCTCTAAGTAAGTTTCTGAACTTTTCCAAAGCAAACACAACAGCGAGAGCCTCCAGTTCAAAGGTTGAGTAGTTCTTTTCATGGAGGTTCAGGGCACGACTGGCGTAAGCAACAGGTGCTAGGCTGCCATCCAAAGTTTCCTGGGACAAGACCGCAGCCACAGCCGTGCCAGAGGCATCGGTCTGCAACGTGAAGGGTTTTTCAAAGTCGGGTAGCCTCAAAACAGGTGAAGATACTAAAATTGCTTTAAGGGTTTTGAAAGCCTCCTGCTGAGAAGTTCCCCATATGTATGGAACGCCCTTTCTTTTTAAAGAATTTAAAGGTTCCGAAATCTGAGAAAGGCCTTTAATGAATCTCGAGTAATATGAGCACATTCCCAGAAACCTAGAAAGTTGTTTTAAATTCTTAGGTGTAGGGTAGGAGTTCGATAGGTTTACTTCTGTCAGGATTTAGACTGATTTTACCATTATGAAATATGTGACCCAGGATTTCTATTCTAGGAGATGCCACAACCATTTTTTCAGGACTAACAGTCAGACCAGCATATCTAAGCCTGTCTAAAACTATTTTGAGATGCTGTACATGCTCGTTGAAACTGTTACTGAAGACAACTAGGTCATCAAAATAAACAAAAAGGAATTTGAATTTTATATCTCCAAAGACTTTGTCAAGTAGATTTGCCAAAACCATGCATCCGGAAGCTAAGCCGAAGGGCAGATAGTTATACTCGTAACAACCTGTGCTTGTGACAAAAGCCGTATATTTTTTGGAATTCTCATCAAGAGGAATTGGATTATAAGCGCTTACAAGGTCCAGGTGGGAAAAATGAGAAGCCTTCCCTAAATACTGGAATGCTGACTCCACCGTTGGCATGGGAGTGTTCTCCAGCTCAACCATCTTATTTATGAGACGGTAGTCTACCACCATGCGACTTTTTACCATTATTTTTCGGGACTAAAAACGCCGGACTTGAATATGGAGGAGTCACTAGGACGAATAATACCCTTACTCAACAGGTCTTTAATATGGCTGTTTAGCTCTTTCAGTTTGGGAGGAGCATAATGAAAAAGGTTTTGAGCGGACAATCTTATTAGTTGTTATACGGATGGTATAAGATATTAAGTTGGTTTTGCCAAGGCATGGTGTTATGGTATCCGGGTACTGCTGTAATAGGTTTTTTAAAATGTGTTTATGTTTTGTGTTCAAGTTTTCTCCTAATGTTGGTGCTGTATGAGTTGATTCTATGTTGGGTTGAGCTGACTGATCCTGGAATTGATTAATAATTAAGGTTGTGTCAAAGGAAAAAGTTATTTTAACGCTGAGCCGCATTGATCACCATTTTTATTGTGATCTACAAAGTCCAAACCCCAAAACAACTGCCACCGGTAGGCTATCTGATACAAAGAAAGGAAAAGTCCAGGAAAGGTGTAAAATTTTAAAATGCAATTTAATCTGTTTTTGGAAATTCATGTAAGTACCATTCGCTGTCATGGCTTGAGTTCTGGTGTTAAGTGAGTTGACGTAAAAACCCTTTATCTTTCTGTAGATCCTTAAAGACTGACCCAGATATTATTGAGTATGTGGAGCCTGTATCAATTAGTGCTTCAAGTTTGATTTCTTTAATGGATAGCCAGATAGTAAGGGGATCCTACTTTGGGCAAGGAAGGTGCCATAGAGCGGACAGGGCGATTCACCTTCGGTTTAGGGGAGACAATTTCCCTGTCTAAAAATGCCTCCCTGGGAAGTTTAAATGTTTCGGCCTGGAATTGGAACTGACCAGAATAATTAGCTTGCCCTATTCTGCTGACCGTTTTGGTAGTTACGCTGACTTGTGTTGTTTTTTGGTGTACTATATTGGCCTGAATAGTTATTTCCTGATTCCAAGTGTGAATGACCGCCATTATGACTATTTTGAGGTTTTTATCGATTAAAGTTACGTGACCGGTAATTTTGGTAGTGGTGTTTGACCGTTAGTATGGTTGGACTGGCCAATACTTCGGTTGTAAAACAATCTGTTGTTCTGTTGAAAACTTTGATTATATGGTACGGAACTATGAAGGGATGTACGTGGGGGTACGTTGGTTTGTGGAGTGTCATAATATGTAAGACGTAGGTCATCTACCGTGGGGGGCCAATTTTAAAAGATCATTAATGCAGTGTGGTGTTATAAGTCCTGATAAGCAGGCTCTAGTGGAGGGATTGAGACCTGCCATAATAGTAGTAAAGACAAACCGCATTATCTACTGTAGGGTTTAAAAATGTAAACATGGCACTAATGTTGTGTACATAGTCAGCTAAGGACTCTGAGTTAGTTTGCTGGCGGTACAAAAACTGATTCTGAGCTTCCCTCAGTGTTCTATCAGTTAAGAGTGAAGTACGTATTGTCTGGACCAGTGAGAGCCAACTAAGATTAGACGTGATAGCATTTAACCATATACCACGAAGTCTACCCTCAGTCCGCGGAATAGTATTCGTAATAAATAGTTTGTCACTTACAAGGTTTCAAGTTGAATATTTCTGTAGCTTTAATTTTCAAATTGTACGAGGTCTGGGAGGGACGAACCTGAAGTCATAGGCAGGGCTCTAATCATTTCGCGAACAACAGAAGGAAATGTCGCATCACTATCTCTATTATGGCTTGAGAATAACTCGGCAATCTGTGAAGACACTACTTCTGTAGTGCGTTCAACTGTTGTTTGTGTAAGTTGTTGCATAGCCACTATCAAATTTTTGTATATTCGGATCTATTATTGTTTGTGAAGGTGTGTATGTTATGTTGGAGTGTACCTCAGATTGTTGTGTGACTGTTGGTGTAACATTCAGTCGAGGCTGCTGTAGTTTTCTAATTTGGACTCATTAATATTTTCGTCTGAGTCGATTTCACCTAATTTATATTTTTCTTTAATATAAGCACGAAGCTGAACTCTCATTCCCTCAAGTGTACCTGCTGGTGTGATGCCAATAGAGAGCATTGATCCCGGGCCTGAGTTGCTTTTAACTCTTTAATCCACGCTACAGTTTTGGGGATATTGTCTGGTTTATACACATTTAAAGAGAGCGAAAATAAGAACACAATAAGCTATACAAGGGAAACTGGTACCAATATGTTTTACTTTTGTAATTATTAGACTAGAGGAGTCTGAAAACAATAACAGTGAAAAACAATTATTTCAAACAACTTGGGCTGACCTAGCTTTGAGAAAAATACAGCAAACTAACACCTACTGGGAGGAAAGAATCAGGTAGTTACTTTAATAAATTATAAATTAGTTTTATATTGATGTTAAAAAGTTTAAGTAGTTTAATTTTTTATAAAATTTACTCTGTAAATTAGCTTGTATATCTCTTTTGAATAAATAAAAGTTATATTCACATAGCATTGTTAGACTTAAAATTATTGTAACAACTGTTTAAGTACCTGAAACAAACGCTCGTATCCAACATTAAACATATTTTCCAAGCGAAGTGATATTTAGAACACAAAGGTTTAAGATTCTACCGAAAGTAAAATATTGGCTATAACAAAAATAACAAAGTCGCCAACTACCTTACCTGTTATGCGTAACTCAAGGTTAGTTACAAATGATCGTCACAAGCTGTAATTTACATTAAAACAAAAGCACCAGTCATTATTAACAAGTGTTTAACACTAAATAACATAACCAACATCTAAACGTATATAAGGCTAAGTCGTAAAATAATTTAAAGAAATCATTAACGGTTTACAATTTATTTAAGTGAAAACGAAAACAAATCTGCATTGACTTACAAAGATAACGTACGTATAACCTTAAAACATTGACCGGAAGTAATAAAATATTCGTGCTTAACAGTAGTAGTAAAATCTATATTAATCTCTTCAAATCTACAATGTAGAGTAACGTAATTAGACTTCGTTATCTACGGAGTGATACAAAAACCGGATCTGAGGAACTCTGCTTACGCAATTACGTGCTTGCACGGCAAAACTGACTAAACTTGTGTCGAAAAATATTACTGCAGTTCCAAAAATAAGAAGATCAAAATCACATAAAAATATGAAGTAAAATAACTATAACAGTTGCGAGCTTAGCACTATAAGTATAATTACAAGGAAAAATGAAAAATTTAAATATTGAAACGGTCCTTAAAACGAAACGAGAAATTCTTGTTTGAAACAGACAGACAGACGGAAATTACGAACTCCGTGATAATAATTTTTAAAAGACTTAATCCTTATGAAAAACTTGAAAAAGGAGTTGTGGTTGTAATAAATAAATGGACAGTTATGTAAATAAAAGTTAACAAAGAAAAATACTGCATAACACCTATAATTAGTGAAAAAAAGTGTTACAGTCTAATACAAAGTGTACTTCAGGTTACTAGTAATTAAAAAACTAATTAAAATTGGTTATTAAAATCGTACCTCTGCTTACTTAAGCTTAAATGAGACTTTACTGTTAGTAGTTATTAAAAAATACTATTTAAGAAATATTTAAGAATTTATTTATATTTAAGAAATACTTTATAAAAAGGGCAAAAAAAGTTATTAAATTATTAAGGTTGAAACTATGAAATTTTATTATTAAAGTTAAACTGTGAACAATAAAATAAATGTTTAATTAATTCAAGTAATAACGGTTTATACTTTAAGCTTATTTTAAATGACTAGAACTATATTTAGTTATCTGATTCTGTTGTTGAAGGTCGCTGCTTCCCTCGTGGCGTCGGTCGCTGCCCTGGGGTGATTTACGCCATTGTTTGAGAAATTACCACTGCTATTCGAAAAACTAAAAAAAATTGACGGAAAGCGTGAAATTTAAATTAATGCTGGTTAGGAAATGGTGTTGGGAATCCGAGGCGGACGGCTCGCGCTACCAATATTTGCGACCTCGTGTCGTCGCGACCGGAAGGGGGGACCTTCCAGAGGAATAAACCGTGGATCCGCCACTAGATTCCCTCTATCCAAAACCTAACCAGCTTTGATGATTAAATAATAACTAATAATTTGGATATAGTACCGAAAGTTTCCCTAACAATTATATCAAGTCCCAGGCCACGTACACTCACTCCTACCGTCCACTCCACCCGATAGCTGCACAACGAATGTTTCCCAACCTCCGGTCCCTGCCTGCCTAACCTAGCAGGAACCATCCCACCAGAACCTGTCCGGAAGAATTCCGGATGGTAGGAGGCTCCTATTGTTTGAGCTAAGGGCTAGAGGTCGGCGCAGCTGGCAATTGCGTTCGCGGCTACAGAAGGATTACGGCACTCGCCGCATCTTCAGAATTGCATTAGTCAATTCCGTTCCGTGACTGTGATTTTTAAATTTACCACTCACAAGAATTATCATGTCATCTCATCTGCATATACCTGTGGGAAGAGACCTCTACTGTTACAGACCTAACAACAGGTCGTCCATAACAAGGAGAAAGGACGCTATCCTTAAGAGAGACTTAAGTGGTTCTTTTCACTGATCTTTCACCCCAAATATTGGGTTTAACGTTTCTAGGATATAAGTAGAAATTAAAAAGATCCAAATATTTCTGTACTGTTCAAAACGTTTTTTTTTTTTTATTTTTAAATGTACAAGAAAATTTTAGTTAATTAATTATGGAAATATGGAGTCTGTAAAAAAGTGAGAAAAAGTATTAACAGTAACGAGTCAATGTATTAGATTCCATAAACATTTTTATTAGCTTCGTGGTAAAAAGGATATTAAATTTACCCACTGTTAATTGCTTAAAAGTTATTTTGGAATTTAAAACAAGCTGAGAATTGTTTTTATTATTAAATAAAAAAAAAATCTGAAAATTATTTTATGGTTTTAAGAGATTTTGTAAAACAAATAGTAAAAACGGCCATCACGTTTGAACTCTATTGCTTCAATGAGTTAACAATAACGGAAATTACACGTATGTAAAGGCTTATAACTAATAAACACTTGTTCTGACTATTAATGAATGCTATAGTCCTGATGTGATTAAAATGTTAGCCTCGGAACTAAAATGAGTAATAGGCGACTTAATAATATATAATAAAAAGAATGAAAAGTACAATTCGCTGGAAAGTTCTACAATTTATATTGATACTGTTAAGAAATAAACATTATAAAGAAGTTGTGTACTGGAGTCATTCTGGTAAAGCTGTACATTACGAGGGTGTCCTCTCAATTTAAAAGTTAAGCAGACGCATTTCTATACGAATTAGTTATTCTAGTTTTACCACGACACAGAAGGTTAAATTATTATTAGTGATAGCAAGAATATTATTAGAAGATGAAAATTAAATCCAAGTAAGAAGTTTTATTACTGCTTCATTTTAATTTGCCATGTATTAATCTCTTGTACTGTGGATGCGTGCTCTGGTGGATGTTTACGTAACTAACGGATTTAGTTAGGAATTATAGACTATATCTTTCTTAAAAATTATTTGAAACCGTATTTTAAATTATTATGTTTTAGGACATCAAACGGGGTGTAGTTGTTTATTACTAATTCTACTCCGATAGCGTACACTAATTCAAACTAAACATAATATGGAGCCTAACAAAAAAAAGTCCAAAAAGTTGCACGAAGTCGTACGTTAGAACAGTATTCCCATAAAATATTAAATGTTTGTCATCAACTATGGAAAACAGTTCAAAGCTGGTGTGACGCACTTCATGGACAGCGTGGTATTGTCTACTCCGCTGGAGATCGAGCAGAGGCCATCGCCGACACCATGGAAGACCGATTCTCCCCACAAGCGGATGTCTACGACGAGGACACGTACGAAATGATTGAAAACTTCCCGGAGGAATATCAACCCGACGAAGACGACCTACTGCCCACTGTGACTACACTTGAAGTGCAAGACCACATTCGCCGCCTTCGCCCGAAGAAGGCCCCTGGCCCGAACTCCTTAGGAACTCCAGCATTGAAGAACCTGCCGGCTTGGGTGATCGTCACGATCACCTGCATCTTTAACTCATGCCTACGCCTGGCTCACATCCCTGACCACCTGGAAGGATGCCAAGGTGATCATGATACCCAAAGCCCGGCAAGGACCGATGCCACAGGGATCAGTCCTCGGCCCGATCCTGTACCTGTGGTACACAAACGACTTTCCGGTGGCTCCGAGAGTGCAGCTCTCCCTGTACGCGGACGATGCGCTCCTCAATGGCGACGACATACCGTGGAAGACTTCAGTCAAGTACCTGGGGGTACTCCTGGACTCCAAGATGACCTTCACACCCCACGTCAAGAGGATCTGTGGCCAAGCGAGGAAGGGCTTCGGCAGCATCGGCCCCCTGCTCAACTCCACGAAGCTACCGACCAGGACGAAGGTCCTGCTCTACACGGCTCTGATACGACCAGTGCTCACATATGCGGCCCCTCACATACCACCTCACCTGCAAGACCGCAAGGAGGCAGTTGCTCGCTGTCCAGAGCGTGTGTCTCCGGCGGGCCACTGGGTCGCCCTGGTTCGTGAGGAACACCGTAGTCAGGGCTTCTCCCAACGTCCCTACCATCAGGAGCTTCGTAGAAGGCCTGACATCGAGCCTTGAGGAAGCTGCAGAGTCCTCACCGTGGGATCACATCCGTGAGCTTCTCGCCCAGGAGGTCCCCCCAGCTGCGTCCTTCCCATGGATGACTGATGACATCGACTACAATTTCGACTGCAACCACGACACTTCACCCCACTGACAGGTAGCGAAAGCTACTAGGGCTTTGACCCTCGAGACACAAGGCAAAATCCTAACCGGCAGATGCCTTGAAAGATGTGGGGGATCCACCCCCCCCCCCCCACATCACAGCGACTTGGACTTGGACTTGGTGTGACGCTCAGAATTTGGAAAGTGATTCAAACCCAATTCTCTCCTGCACGCTTAGGGTACAGAGAGGATTAAAACAGCCCAGACCACAAGTTTTTGTAGCTTTCTATAAAGAAAATCAGGGAAAGTATTTGAAAAAATAAAAGGAAATTAAGCAAAATAATACATTATATTTTAAACTTCAAAGTTTTATATAACCTTTTCATGAGTTTTGTCTTGTATTTAATAGTCACTAAAATTAAATTGGTAAATTGCTTTTGGTTATGAAGAGTTATTATTAGGAGAAATTGTGATTAATCAATAATAAAAAGTAACTCATCCTTGTAAGTCCTGGTCCTCGTCCAGCTTCTGACCATCACATTGTACTACATGTGGTGATTACCTGACGTGCTGCAAAGTTGAACGACTTCGGAAATGCTGACACATACTCGTAATACTATTTAATGATCCAAAACATTAAAATATCAGACCTTTGTTGTTTCTATGGATATGAAATATTGTTTGAATGGAAACTGTTAATTATATATCATATGGGTTTCTCATTCTTTTATCTTTTGGCGCCTTTTTATGTCAAGAATACTAGTAAAAAGAAATTAATATCTTCTTGTCTGAACTCCCATACACACATGGACTAACTTGAAGAACTTTTGTGATTTTTTCTAAAACAACTTAGGTTAAGAAGTGCCTAAAGTAATTATAATTTAAAAATATCTGGGACTGTAACACTGCAAATCTGTAAAAATCATAATGTTAAAACACAAACGAGTTCCCGCACGCGCTCGTTTTAGTGGTGCAATGGGATGTTTCTTGTAAAGCTTGCATGTTTACTGAATAAAGATATTTTGTAAACTTTGTAAACATTATATAGAGAAAACCATATAGTCCATAAGTTATTCACTATGATATAATTTCATAATGGTATTTTTGGAATGGTTGCTTTGTAAATATACCTCTGGGCATTTAGGTAAAAGATTTTCGGGCGAAAGATTACTTATCCATTCAGAGTGAATACCAAATATACGCTTTTGATAAAGTCAGTTACAGTTATTTTTGAGGTTGAGTGATAGATGTTCTCATAAATTTGCGGATCATTTGTAGAGCAGGGGAATGTTTCATTTTTCTGGAGAATACGTAGAATGAGGCACTCTTCATCTAGGTTGTCTAACTGTGGGGAAAATCGGATCGAAGTAAAAATATTTTATAGAAATGGAGCATTATATAATAAAGTCTCTTTTTTTTCTCTTAGTCTTTAAAAGGTCGGCCGATTTTTTCTGCTTTGGAAGCATTGAGAAACAAAAAGGCAACCACATTTCAACTTCAGTAGTCTCAAAAACATGTGAGGGCATTCAAGCATAGCCTCTAAGGAATGTTCAAAACACGACCAGAATGCCAGTGATAAAACACCCTTTACTATCACAACGTAGTGAAATAGAAGCAGGTATTTAATATATTTCCTTAGGTTCTCTACATAATCTGCAAAGCCGATTATCTCTAAAATGCCGAGTCTATGGAGATATTCTTATTCATGACAACAATTTCCGTTGATTTCGCATACCCTTGTACAAAGAGACCAATTCTACTTAATGACAAACTGGCCGTTTACAATAAGATTTATAGGGATTAGAAGTAATGCCATCCTTAGGGAAACCCCAAAAGAGTATTTGTAACCATTCTAAAACATTGGCATGTATTGTAGTTTATAATATACAAAATACTTCTTCCTATGTATAATTAAAGTAATCTATGTACTTATTTTAGCTTGGATTATTGGAAGGCTTAAAAAGGAAGAGAATACATTACTGCAGGTGTCGCAATATACTAGTTTTTAGAGAAATCAAACAGTAGCTCCTTGGAAAATCAAGATCTTATAATTTACTAAAATCAAGCTTACTGTGTGGTTGTTCTAAAACTTGTTGTGAAATTTTCTCTTATGAAGAGTTATCGTTTTCATAAGTTGAAGATTAAAAAGACAGCAACAAAGTTGTTTAAGAAAACTGTATAAACTAAGTTACGGATGAATGAAATCCGAAAAAAAAGTTTAACAACCTTCAACTTTCAACAAATTATCAGTTCTTTTTCATACTTGTTTATCATTTTGGTGGATTTTCCATATCGGGTGTTTGATAACATTGACTAACTTTAATGGGTTAAAACCGAAAGTAAAACAGATATATACAAATCATAACCTGTAATTAAGAATATCTAATAAATAAAAAATAGATTTCTTTGGTTAGTTATATTATTTAATAGTACTCTTATTCAATTTAAATATTTGTTACTTAGAGCATTATTAAAGAAAGATTAATCCAGCAATTTTCTCTCTCGATATTAGCAGTTCGGCTCGACGTATTATTCTTCAAAGCGACTCTGTAATAATTTTTTTATGAAAAATATATTATTATTTGCAATTAATTACAGTACAAAATGGAATATTTTAAGTTATATTGGAACCTAATCAGGCGTTTCCATTACTGCATAAATTAAGTTCCTCTTCTCTTATTTAATGTTCTGTAGAATAGATCTGGTGTTAATTTAGGAAACTAATTGAATAATTTAACAATTATAGACCATATTTGTGTTATAAAGTCGGCAAAACTTTTTTTATATTTATTGATTTTAAACAACCAAACTCAATGTATTAAGTCATTTTAACCATTGTCAACTAGCATACGCCGTGAGTAATGGTTCCGGTGACGGTTATGCCTTTGGTTAAGTTGAACAGCCTTACCATTTACAGTGTGTACCTCTCCCCAAATTACTCCGCGCGAGAGTATCTGGAAAGTTTGGAAGCGCTGGAAGACAGTCTCCAAAAGGTCCCTGGGCGTGGTGTAGTGACAGGTTACTTCAAACGCCCGTGCGGTCGAAATGGGGTATGCCCGTGACTAACGTGAGGGGAAGACATATTTTGGAGATGGTCTAGTGACTCGATTCGGAAGTCGTGAATTTAGGGACAAGGCGGTCGGCCTTCCAAAGCACTCTCGGTGAGTCAATACCAGATATTATGCTGGTACCGGGCAGATTTGTACTCTTTAGTAGTGGAATGGCAAGTGATGGACGCCGTACACTGCTAGTGACCACGAGTTCATCGCGTTCCATCTTATCGATAATCGGTTGCCGCGACGAGCGAATACCCGAAACACTCTTGGCTGGATTCTGGCCGAGCTGGACAGGGGAAAACTCGTCGAGCAGCTAGATCTTAGTGTCGAGGCTGGTGTTCCGGTGTTTCCGAGTCCACGGCAACAGCTGAGGTTGAGGCTAATATCGACTCTTCCATGAAGCTGATAGAAAACGCTTGTGATTCGTCAAAGCCTCGGAAACGATCCTACCGGGGGCCGTCACCAAGGCCTTCTGGTAGCCGGACGATATCGGAGAGCTCAGGAGAACTGCACTAATTTGCAGACTTAGAGCGCATCGATCTCGAAACCGGTCCTGAAGCTATAACTAGGTTCGGCTGAGCATAAAGCTGCTAAGAAGCTCTCAGTGCAGCAATCCGTCCTGAGCAAGTCGCGATTCTGGCGTGAGCTCTGCCAGGGAGGTGTATTCGGACCCTTGGGGAAGAGGATACAGACTTGAGAGAAAAAAGCTCGGAGGAATGGGGGCTAATAGCACGGAAATGCCTTCTGGAATGTTTTCGGCGTTCGTGAAAGCTCTATTCTCAAATCACTCGGGAGGCGGGAGGAGAGAGTAGCGAGGCCGGTTGCAGATTTTCCCATTTTTTACGGAGGAGGAGTTTGTAGTAGCGGTGTCTACCATGCGCAACAAGAAGGCTCTAGGACCTAATGGCTTTCCAGCTGAGGTTCCGAAGGTTGTGGTGGCGTTTTATCCGCTCGTGATGCTAAACATGTTTAATACACATTTTGGTAGTCACGATTTTTTTTTAATCGTGACTTTTTTGAAAAATATGTGTCCTGAAGCAGCCAAACTGATACAATCTAACAAACTCTTCATAATAAAGTTAATTCTAGGCGGAATACGATTAATTTTAGTTTTGGTGGAAATGGCACTTATGACCCATTGATTTAAAAGAAAAAACCATTAGTTGCTCCTATTATTTGGAATACAGCTCACTTATTTTGCGTACAAAAGGATTTTAATCGTGCTCATTTTAAAGCTTATTTCAAGCACTACACAACCCTTTTTTTATTAGAATTGCCTAAAATGTATCTGCTCGCCGCTTAGATGGCATTGACCACATCGGCTTTGATCTGTATATCTCGCTTAATATTGAATTTATAATATGTTATAAAAAAACCAAATCGTTCAATTGTTTACCTGCAACAATTTTGTTCTTTATAAAATTTTCGATAAAACATATATTTTTAGAGATATTTGCAAAAAACCGATGAAAAGCGTGAAAAAATTGC
>NW_025781796.1:0-37500 GCF_021130785.1 Homalodisca vitripennis | reverse complement strand
AAACGAGTAATAGACCTGCGATAAAATATGTATTATTTAATAAATGAAAATACATAAGAGACTGTTTTATGACGCTCAGCCTCTATTTCCGAGATTGTACATGCACCAACTCATATATAACTCATTCTTCTCCATAGAGAAATTTCATTCAAAGCTTTTTATTCACCAGTTTTCTGTAAGCAAGCGATAGGCAACGAGTGCCATTAAAGTTAAATATTGTCCTAACGTTTAAAATTTTCTGCAAGTATATTACAATTTATTTTTATTCTGCGCAATAAAAAATGATACTTGTAAAACCTTAGACATAATAGTACTGAGTTTGTTAATTTTTTTTTCAATATTTTATGATTACATTATGGTTTAACTTTAAAACTTTTGCAACAAATTTTAGATGATAGCTCATCCTAAATCCAATCGGTTAACATGTTCAATATATAATCAGTGTCCTTTATTAACTATAAATTACCCTTCATACAAAATATTGGAATCTAAAGTCAGTTTCGTTTTCGTAATTATCGTGTGAAATTGACAAGACAAAAATTAAAATATTTCAAGCGCTCACAAGTGATAAACTTCGAATAATGTCGGTGAATTATTTATTTTTTAAAAATATACAGAATTATATAAGCGGATATAAAGTTACAATATAAGGATGCAGAGCCTGATACATTATAGGTACCAAAGATTTTTATCGGCACTTCCTCAGTACAAGCTTCAATGGTTATCAAAGTTAAAACTTTATGTTTATTGTATTTCCTGACGTATACCTATTATCAATTTTAATTAATTTAAATGATAATCATTGAATTAAGAGTGTAAACACAAAAATTGGGTTTTTGGTATAAAGTGTTAATTTGGAACTAAATCGGACATAACCTATTAAACGGATATCTTTTTCCTTTCTAAAGGAATACAAGTAAGGGCTTAAGTTGTTTTTAAGAAAAAAAAGTTGTCGCAAATATTTTCTGATATTATTATAAAGTTCTAAGGAGCTAGTAATTTCCAGATAACTATTTTATAACAATTAACCACAAAATTAATTTGAACTTACAGCTATTACTACTATTTAAAGCCATCAATTCGAGTAAATTTATCTTCAAGGTTATCGAGTCGTTTTACGATTCTCTCAATAACATTTCACCATTACAACTGTTCACAGTTAGTGAGGAAACCATGTGAAGTAGAAGTGATGACTATATTATTTATTCATACTATAGTTGAATATTGTTATGTACTATTGAAAAAGAAACGCGTTATCCATATCAGTTATCCATTGAAAATGTTTGAGATTCTAAAATAATTTTAGTTTACATATTTAAATTTTTTATTTCAAAAATTCTCTTTAAGTAATTTATAAGGTTTATAGTATAACCACGGTCATGGGCTTAATAAACGACACCAGAAATACTGAATAGCAGGCTTTACCATGCATATATTTAGTTTAATGTAATATGTGTAGCTGTGTATTACCAGTGCCTTCAGTTACCCCCAGGTCGGCGGTATCTGGACCACAAGTTAGATAGCTTGTGACTTCTGAAACAATACAATTCTGATTGTGTCCTATCTCGATTTTGCAGTAGTAGGTTGGCTTTCCTGTCAGTGTCGTGATGATAAAATTATATTCCGATCAAACTAATTGTAATTGGAAAATATCATGACCAACTCGGAGTTGAGCATTATTTTCAAAATATTAGCATTTTTGACTTTTTTCAGAGTAAAATTATTATTACTATGTGTAAGTGAAACCATGAAAAGGTGACAAAAGGAAATCTAAGGATGTTGTTTCTATAAACTGTATCATCACAATCGGTGAAAGTTATTTTCTCTTGTAAAGTAAAAAGAAAGCTCTGGTGCTTAAATCTCGTCAACTAATAATTGTATAAAGTACAGAAAGATAACAAGACTATAAGGGACTATAACTATCCTCAAAACTGCTTACAACAACGTTTTTAGAAATGATTGATTTTACCCAAATTAACGCTAAATACAGTCATGATTTTTGATCCACGAAAATGTTAGCTAACATTCACTAGTTTTTAAATTATTTTTAATGTTTTACACTGCTATATATTAATGCGCTGGAAAATTTCTCTAAGACAACATTGAAGTAAATAATTCTCCTAGTACTCTCTTCATGTTGTTATAAAAACTATGTGAAGAATGGACCTTATAAAACATTTGGATTTGTGTAAAATCTATGTAATTGTAGACTGATTCTTTATCGTACCCATTTATAAGTACTGAACGGATTTAAAAACCATTTATTCTGCTTAAGCATAAAAAACATAATTATATTGTTTAATCAACTTAATGTATACACTACAACAAGAATAAATAAAATTCATTGTAAAAAAGTCACTTAAAAATTAACATCCTCTTCACTGAAAATGTGTTAAAAATATACATAGGAATTTTTTCACTATTTTTTTTTCTGTTAATTGGATGATAAGTCGCAAGACTTGAATGTATATAGCTTTGGGTAAAAAATAATTGTTAGTGCATAATCTTTGAATTGTAAATAAACAATGGGGTAAGTCGTCTCACTAAACCACTTGTCTCGATCACGGTCTTCGCCATAGTACTCCTGGTGTAGTATTTTCCACGCCCTAAACGTTCTTTGAAACATTAAACTGATACAATTAATAAAAGGACCTGGCCTTTAATCAAGCTTTTCGGCCATGGCACTATGTTTCTGAGGTCGCGTTTCTGCAACTCTACCGTGGTGTAAAGTTTAACGAATTGTATTTACGAGTCTTTAAGCTTTGTTTATACATGTCAACTTTTGTATTTCCATGGATAAAAATTATGAAAATAGTACGCCACACTGGTATTCAGTTTTTGTACTTTACTTGCTATGTGTACGGTCTATGATTATTAATAACATTATGTACATGTTATCCATTTCGTGTTCAATGAAATCTTTATGCATTAAATATAAAATTTAAATATTTTAGGGACGTTTAAAACGTGGAATAAATTTTAATTTAAAAATTGAACAATTCATAATATATAAGTTTTTCAACAAATTCACCTATTTAACTATGATACTGTTTCCATTCATTGAGAAATCTTATACAGGAGATTTTTTTCTATGAATTAAAAACTTTTAAATTAATTCTGAGTCAATTTTTAATATAATATTGTTTGTGTAATATGGCTTGTAATAATTTTGAGATAAGTTTAAAAAAGTGCACTCGTTTTGCTATTACTACGTAAAATTAGGTACGTAAAAGCAACAAATCTGGAAAAATTCACAAGTTTGTTTGGTAAATAGACAAATTAGCAATAGGCGTAAAACGGTTCATATCGATAAAGAATTTCAGGCTGAGTAAGTCTTGGCAGTAATTATATTGACATACAACCATTTAATCTAATATAAGGAACAGATCTTTAATATTAGGGTGTTATTCAAATGTTTTACATGGGTAGGTACTCATATATAGTATATAATCCAATAACATGTATTTTCATTAAAAACTTTTTGGTACTACACATGGACTATAAATTAAAAACATTATTTCAGGTTTAGATACTACCTGATTTTCAGATTCAGAAATGATAGTATCACCGCTTACCACTATATGTTGTTGGGTACCACAAGAAGGATGGAAATAAAGGTTACAAAACACAATTAGGCAGTTCTATACAACAAAACGTAACTTAGAATTGCTACAAACTATAATAAAAAACCCAAGAATAACAATCTGTATAATATGTTAAATTTTCTGGGTACCTTGATGATGTGATAAATATTCGTTAAAACTAAGAAACTAAAAAAACTGTTTTTTTAGGTAACAAGTGATTATTTTAGATAATAAAACTATGATTTTTAAAGCTAATGAAACAGAGTACCTCAATCCATGTAAGTCCTGGTCCTGGTTCCTAGTCGTTGCTTCTGGCCATCAATTAGTGGTTCCTGGTGCTACTTCTGCGACTAGTTTGTGAGTTGGACCGAATGATTAAAAAACGGTTGCGGACATTTCACTTTCAAATTTAAAATATTAAAATTATATACCTACGTTGTTTCCCAATGATATATTAAAATAATATTTGCTATGCAACCTCCCACGTGGTTTTCACCATTCTTTTTTATATTGGTAACAACACGACTACTACTAACATTAAACCCATTTATTGTTACGCAACAACTCAAAAATTTTCTAAAGAAAAGATAAACGTTTAAAATTAAAACAATATAACATAAAGTTATAATATTGATTTATATTCCCTGCCTCAAAGTTATCTTGCTAGATTATTAATTTATACATCATTATACTTTAGGGATATTATTCGACATGGGACACACTTCACACTCTTGATAATTAATTAGTCTACATTAACGTGCTTTTGAAATTTATAAAAAAAGTTTATATTAACGAAACTTTTTAGAAGATTTTAGGATGGAATATACCCTCAAAGTAAAAACTGAGACATCGGAGGGCTTATTACTTACTTATTTATGTCAGAATCTCTCAGGTAAAACAAAGGCACATTGTGAGAGAATTGATACATAGCGCCTTTAATATTCAAATACTTGCAATGAAAGGCTTGAAAGCCCCCTTTTTTGGGAAAACCTATTAAATGAGTAGGCCTATTAATAAATTTTAATGTTAAATTAGTGCAATAATAGTCCAGGTATTACAATCATGTAGGTTTGTTAGTGATATACCTTAATACTATTAATTATTGCAGATTAAAGGTTTAATAATACATTTACGTAAATTTCAATGATAACAAATTGAGAGGATCCTTTGTTTTATTCTCCAACAAAATAAAGGGAAACCGGCAGTTTATTTACCTATACACAAAATCCGTGCACACGAACCAACAACTGGTGGAACTGGAGTATTTACGGGGCGAGTATACGCAACTGTTTGAATTTACAAAATATTATTTACTTTTTATTTTATGGCAGTAATTACATATAATAGAGTCAACTAACAAATAATTATCCTTACTTGCCAAAACCAGTGAAATGTAGTATATGGTTTATTGATAAAAAACTATTGTCATGATTTTAATTTCCTTGGTTGTATTAAACAAATTTCTTACAACTTGATTAACTTTAAGTTACATTTAGGAAAATAATAAGTTACATTTAGGTAAAAACTTTTTTTTCATCTTTGTGGCGCATAATTTTTATGGCAGTATGAGTTACAATAGGCTGACTAGACTTATACTATATTTGTTACTTATTAAGGGGATAAAATCTTAAACAATAATATATCAAAAACAAAATTAGAATAAAATAAAGCAGCTAAATGTATATGGAATTTAGTGTCCAAGGAATTGTTTAACTTGATATGTTCACATGCTAAATTTCATTTTTAACAACCTTTTTATTAATTTTACACGAGTTTTAGTATTAAAAAATTAAGTATTAAAAAGTGTAAATTATCTATAATTTTTTTTAAAGAACCATGTTCTTCCTACATTTCCATTACATGTTCTTTAGTTTTAATGGGTATTACAATTGTTTAAAATTACAAAATTATTGTTATTGAACATTATATATAACGTTATTCGGAATTTTTGTCAAGCCAAAAACAATTGAGAATTTTACAGCAACAAAAAATCTATCAAGAATTTAAATGTATCGGAATTCTTTTGATATCCTTGTATTCTTAATCCGAAGGAATTACAGAGGCTCTCAGTTGTGGTTGTTGGTCTGCAAAACAGAATACAAGTATCCCTTATGAATTAAAATTTAGAAAAAAATAAACGTTAATATCTGTGAAGGAAAATTGATTCTACGTGTAGTTACTCTTATCCCAAAAAATTGTTCATGGATCCAAAATTGAAAAAGTTTTCCACGTTATTCTAAGCGTACATACATGGCATTGGTCTTGCTTTTTTTCAGGTCGCTCGAGATTGCTTATTAAGCTAATTTGTCCATTTTTACATTTTTTATGTTGAGTTAAGGTATTTATATGTTTTAAAAAAAGGTTGACACGCCTAATATATTTCTATTACTTAAAACATAAAAATTTAATGTTGTTGAAATTGAAATTGGGAATCTTAATCCAAATATTTATAACACAAAATTCTGATAATCATTATTTTTCCTTTAAATGTATATTTTCAATCAATTGTAAAACTTATAATTAATACTAGGGAATATATAACTTTATTTTAATTCACAATACATAATTTTCTATAATACATACATTACCGCCACATAATAATACATACCAACGTAAGCTATTTTAGCTAACTAAAACGATACTATAGTATCCTAATCATAAATTCCCCCGGCAAAAAAACCAAAATTGATATGAAACAGCCTCTTCCCTTCATAGGAAGGGTATTTAAAGCAGATGTTACATTCTTGATTGTGGAGTGTCCTATTAAACTATTGTCTAGTGTTTTTTCATTGGTCATTCTTTTAGTGTTATATGTATGAGCGCCCAATTTAATTAGTATGGGTAAAAGGATACAATATATACGAAGGTATTTAGCATCTTGCACCTGGATATGAGTGCTAAATATAAATACTTCTAAGTTAAACCATCTGTTTATCTGCCTTGGACCATGTCATTTAAAATGAATTTCATTTAGAAGTCTATACGTTGTTTTTTATAAGTCATAAGGATGGCAGTTGTACATTTGTTTTAATAGCACAATTGAACCTTGCTTTTTCGATTGAAGGGATAATCAAGGAATATCTCTTAAGAACAGAAAAAACAACGACTACAACTTTCTGTGGCGGTGTAATAAAGGGTTAAAAATTTACTAATTCTTCCACAAATTCCATTATTTAAACAGTTTGCCTATTACACACAGGAAGCCCAACTGTCTCTACGCATAAATAATTGTTATATATTAGCGTTCAGGGTAAGCGGTAAACATAAACCTTATTAATATTGGCTACAATTCAGTCTAGTTTGTCTGTAGGTGGAGTTTTATAGCTGTTCTCTTAGTGTGTCCAACGGATTGAGTTGTAATTAATCCGACAAACTTAATTAGAAATAATTTTCTTTAACACAATATATTGGTTAATTTAATGTTTTAGTTCCTTTTAATCCTTCACCTTAATCTGAAATTTGTAAACGAAATGACAAATTTCACAATTACAAAATGTCATGGGGGGGAACACACGAGACCAAATTCCGAAGCTGTTGGCCGTTTAATACGACGTAATTACAAATAGCAATCTATAATAGGTTTT
Organism: Homalodisca vitripennis; assembly: GCF_021130785.1. Taxonomy (NCBI): domain Eukaryota; kingdom Metazoa; phylum Arthropoda; class Insecta; order Hemiptera; family Cicadellidae; genus Homalodisca; species Homalodisca vitripennis. Next base: position 30,332 of record NW_025781796.1, on the reverse strand, counting down.
TATTATGTTTAAAGTGAAATGCATGTGAATAAACAAGAGCCTACAAGTTACTTCGGATATCTGGGGTATAAAACCATAATAATACCTCTATAAGGACTAGGTAGCTACGTCACTTCCTATACTAATTATTTTGATTGTTCTCATCTGATTTGGCAGTGGATTGTGGCATTCCTGTCGGATGGCTCTCGTCGTTGAAAAATTGATATTCCCGATAAATTAATTTTAGGTTATGTGCTTTAATTACCAAACTAGAACCTGGTATTATTCTTTAAATATAGAATTTTTTTTTACTTTCTTCGGAGTAACACTTATTTTTACTATTGGAAGTGTCTTCTACAATTTAAAAGTTGACTGTAATAGAATATCTAAGAAGTTGTTTCCTTGAAATAACTGTCATAATTTTTAATCGGCAATTTCTAATCTTCTTTGTAAAGTCGGGATGAGAGCATGTAATGGTATTCTTATTAATCTAGTGCAAATAAAGTAAAATGATATGAACCATAATTTTTCCTCAAATACGTACCATTACCCATTTTTAGAAATTATTGAGTTTAAAAACAAGTTAACAGCAATACGTTATGAATTTTAATCCTAATTGAGCTACATATTTACTAATTTCAAATTTATTTTTCGAACATTCTAACAGAAATAATTACATACTTGCCTTAAGGATGTCTCTCAGAACACAATTGAAGTTAAATAAATTCATCTTGGTAATCTTTACACTTTTTATAAAAACATCGTGAGAAATGGCCGTGGAATTCTTAAAAGATTTGGAGGTTTTCAAGAAAGATAGTTGTAAAACTGATTCTTTTTTTTTATGTTACACTTAGAGTACTGAAGGGGATTTAAAAAACTATAAAATCACAAAATTCTTTCAGTTTCGTCCCAAAAACATACAAAAGATATTTGTTGGTCAATGATAAAACAAGAAATTAAGTAAACCAACAACGAGTTTAATAAATTAAAATGTATAGACTATAATTCTCCACACCGTTTTTTAGAAATTTTTAAGTTTTAACGCAAAAACGTTATGAATTTTAATCCTAAATGAGGTAAACATATACTACTCGTAATTTAAAATTATTTTCAATATTTACTCTACTATAAAACCCCTAAAAGATTTCTCTTAAGACACATTTAAGAAAAATAATTCTTTTGTTAGTGTTTCACTTTTCATGAAACATGTGAGAACGGATCTTAATATTTGGTGATTTTAAAGAAGATAGCTTTAAACTTATACTTTCTGTACACTAAGAGTATTGAAGCGATATAAACCATATATCACAAGTTCTTTAAGTTTGTCCACGATATATACGAAAGTTACTTGTTAGTCAAGATAAAAAAAAAAAAAAAAAAAAATTATTGTAAAATTCATTAAAAATTGTAATTCTTTCAACTGCAACTTGTTATAATTGAATTGGAACTGTTTACCTTTTTTGGCTGGTGGTTAATTATCGCTAAATCTAAGATGTAAATTGCTTTCATTAAGAAGAATAATCAAAGAAAATAAGTTGAAAGAAGAAAAGTAAAACTCATCTATAAGTCCTTGTCTCTGTCCTGGTCGTCGCCAGCGTACTCCAGGTGTTTTTTTTTTTCCACATCCTGCGTGTTAAACGACTTAGAAAATTAAACGGAACAATTAAAAAGGTCCTGGCTCTTACCAAGCTCTTGGCCGTTGCACTTGTTCCTGGTCGTGCTTTCTATATACTAATGTGGCGTGAGTTCAACGATTTTTTCTAAATAACAGTACTGAATTTATAAAAAAACTTTGCAATTCATGTTCTTTCTTGTTTTCTATGGATATTTAAAATATATTAATATGTACCACTTGATGTATATTTCATATGTTTGTTTTTTTATAGATTTCCCTATACTTAACAGTAAATAGATTTTTGTTATCAGATTACCCGAACACATGCATACTATAGAAATAATAAAACATGTTTTATTTCTCGTCTTACCATATTAATTTCAACGTGATAGAGTATCATGATTTAAGATAAATTCAGGACCAATATCGCTATAAATAGTGTATCTGCAAGTAAAAGAACCTTGGTAGGTTACTTTTCCTTTGATGTATATAACTTAAATAGTCTACATAACAGTATATGTAAATTACAATTGTAAAAGTTCCTTAGATTATACAACTTACGATATCGATAAGTTATTAAATAAACAATACATTATTTGAAATATGGGTTGGAACAGTTTACTCCGATCTTACTCGCCAAACGTTATGGATGTCCAGAAGTGGCACATCCAAAAACCGCAAATGTCAAGATTCTTGGGGTCATGTTAATTCTAATTTTCTAGTCTATTGCAGCAGATGACTGTTGGAGGTGGTAGGGTTCGTTTTCTAAGAGATAAAGGTTCTTGCCAGCCCTAGACAAACAAAGGTTGTGTCGCACCCTACCCGTTTTGACTAAGAGGCCGGTTCTAAAAACGGCCTCCCACTCTTTCGAGGGTACATGATGAGATGAGTACCCTAAATTATTCCTCATGGATGTCAATATGTGGCGAACCCTAGTGGTAGGGGTAGGGGTACTTTACTCATCCAGAATATCCTGTCACTCCGGAAGCTGCGCTAAGTTCCTTATAGGACAAGGTTCAAATTTATAATCTTCTTGTCCTAAAAGGTATTAAAATATTTATATTGGAATAGTTTATCTAAAAATAAAGTTTTATTTCCACCGTTTTAGGCTTTGAACATTCCTTTTAATATATACTCGCAAAGGACGTTAAAACTTACTTCACATGCATAGCATATTTCTTGATAAACCGCATCCATGAAGAAAAATTTCTTTAGTATTTTAATTTTATAACATATAGTCACGATTAAACTTTCATATAAGACTTTTTCGTTAAAAAAAGTCTGTTGGCCTATTTCCAAAATGAGCGCAGTTCAAAATCTTATTGCACATTTTCTACCCACTTCTTTAGGAACGCTAAACTTAGATATAATCAATTCACAAATTGTACTTTCTGTTACATGACGTTTTGGAGCCTTTATTACTTCAGGTTGCGAAAGTCATATCCTCTAACCGAGACTGGAACTCAAGCCTTTAAATCGATAAGCTGAGACAGTGATCGATTAGCTAGATTAGCTACTAAGATAGTAAAAGATGTCTAATAGGCACTTTATGGCAATTGTTTATCATGCACGTTCCTACTAGATGTCAATATTCAGCTGTTGTATAACTTTTTAGAAAAGCAATTTCTATGTTATAATAAAATCTCACTTAGTTGAGAAATTTCAATATTTTAAGGGGGACAAATAGCAGCACGGTACAGAATAATTGATAATGTTCAACTTGAAATTGTTTTATTTGTATGTTTATTTTTTGCTCAAAGAGGCTCTTAACGTCCCGTCTAGAAGTTTAGTAATTGATTTTATTCGGAATGTCTATGAAGGTTTATTTTTGACCTCTGGTGGTGGTTCCAGTAAGATTTAGATTAAATCAACAATTATAGACTATATTTCTCCTCAAAAAGTTTTACAATACCTTTACGTGAATTTTTAAGTGCAAGCAATCAAATATAATTTAAGTTATAAATTTTCATCCTAAGACAACTTAATTTCACTAATTTCAAATTATTTACAATGGCTGAAAGATGTCTCTCAGGCATATTTAACTAAATAATTCTCTAAGTAATTTTACATTTTTTTTTAAATATGTATGAAAGGACCTTAAAAAAATTAGAGATGATATTGAAGGTGATTGTAAACTTTTGCTTTCTGTTCACTTCGAGTATATTAAGGATTTAAATAAATAAAATGATTGAAAGATGTCTCTTAGACAGATTTAAGTAATCAATACTCTTTATCAAATATATATGAACGGATCTTAAAAGATTTGGGCGTTGTAAACGATTCATTAAAAATGCACATTAATTTTCGAGAAAAATAATGAACCACAGTTATAATGGAAAAAAAAATAAATTGTAGTCAAAAACATAAAAATCTTCGTAAGAAAACATGACTTATAATTATTTAAGGAATGTTTACAGATATTCTCTAAAACGATTCATTATAATTTTGCAAGCAATAGGGTAATATTATTATTAATTGTTAAATTGAATATAGTCAAAAATGGATTCTAATAAGTTATTTCTATGGCTGTATTACATTTAATAGTCTTGTAAATTTAAAAAGTGCTCTGGTGATAAATTTCAGAAACTAAAAAGAAAATGTTCAAGATTATAGACCGTATTTCTCCTCAAATTTGTTCAATATCCTTATTAAAGTTTTCAGTGCAAAAAAGTAAATATAATTAAGTTATTTATTGTAATCCTAAGTCAACTAGAATTCAACTAATTTCAAATTATTTTTAATATTAAACACTATAAACTGCCTGAAAGATGTCTCTCAGGCAAATGTACCAAGTAATTTCTCTAAGTAATCTTTACACTTTTTATAAAATAAGTATATATGTGAAAGGACCTTAAAATATTTTAGAGTTGATTTTGAAGGTGATTGTAATCTAATTCTTTCTGTACACTTAGAGTACTTAAAGTATTTAAATTCAATACATCAGGGGTTCTTTAAGTTTGCCCACAAAATATAAGGAAGATAATCTGTGATTTATATAAACTTCACTTGCAAATACAATAAAATAGTTTTAAATTTCCTTAAACACTAAATCCTGTTAATAACTCCATTATTAAATACAAACTCTTTCAATGTGTTTTTCTGTAATTATAAATCTCTAAATCTAAGATTTAAAACTACTTTGTGTTGGAAGAATAGTTAGAGATATCTTTGAATTGTAAATAATAAAAGTAACTTATCTACGTATTATAGTACTGGGTGAATCCCAGTGTAGATTTCCTACGCCCTGCCTGTCTAATGACTTTACTTATTATACTGAACTACGAAAGAGACTCCTGGTCCATATCAAGCTTTTAGCTTAAATCGCACTGGTTTTGGGTGGGCTCCTCCAAATCAACGTGGTGTCTGTTCAACGAATTCTGTAAACTAAATTTTCAATTTATAGAAATCCATTGAATTATATGTGCTTCGTAGTTTCTATGGATATTATAACAATATTAATATTGACACTGTTGTATATAATTCACCTGTTTCTTCACGTGCTTGTGTACATTATACTAACATTAAACCGTTTCTTAATTCTATCGTCTGTTCTATCTTCTATTATTTTAACCTTTCTTAATATTGTACTACATTTTAGCTATTAACTCCCTGGATTCCATTAATGATAATTTTGCTTACTCTATTAGACCCTAAGTGGATTGAAGGTTATAGTTGTTAGTACTTGTAAGCAGGTTGAAGCATTGCACAAGAAGTACTTTTATATACAAAACAGAAAGTTAATATATTTTAACTTATAGTAAACCTTCATTTTAGGTTGACATATTTTAATTCTTATATAATTCAAACTCACATATAGGATCAATTCAATAGGACTAATATAGATCATGAAGTTTTTTCTGGAGTAGCTTGATTAAGAAATTAAAAAATCAAGGAGTAGAATTTTTTATGTTAAAATCTACATAAACAGATATAGATAAATGTTTACATAAAGGAGTATATCAGTTTAGATACATCATGATGAGTTTTGATAAAGTATACACTAAATACACAACATGAATTCTTGTTAATTTTTAGATTAAATGAATCAGTACACATATTCATAGAAAAAATAAACACAGTTTCTTAGGAAAATAAAGATCTTAGGCACACGACTTATTGTTAGGCTCTCTATATACACATACTTAAAACTGCTCTCACTTTTAGATAGTTTGAAAAAAATTTCCTTTAGTACGAGACATATTTTGTAAAACCCATATTCAATACAGTTATTTGGGGTTTTGTGTAAAGCAATAGTAAATTTACTACTGAAACTTACTGAATCTATTTTTTCTGAAACGTTTTAGTGGCCCTTCAGTAAGAGATCTTGAATCTATTAGTTTAAGCTATTGTGAATTTTTTACATACATTTTTACAATATTAAGTCAATACCTTTTTATTTAAACAGTTATAATTCCTGAACTGTAAAATATTGAACGAATTAAACAAAACGTAAAATTCTGCATTGGATTCTAGGTTGTATGGATTCTGTTATTTAAATTCAAACACTAACGAAGAAGGTTTGATCACGAATGATCATACTTCAAACTTGTTAAGATTTTTGTTTACTATGTGTATACAGTGTGCGCAAACAAGCACTCGAACTCGGGCCTTGAGTTAATAACCTGAGACAGTAATTACTTAGTTATAGTGGAAGGTGTCTACTAGGCACATTCTGGTAATTCTTTATGCAGCATGTGCCGAATAGATCTGAAAGTCCACATTTTTTGAAAATACATATCTTGGAAATATTAAAGTGATTCTTTATGCTTGCTTTAGATAATGGAGAATTAAAAATAGCCCAAAGCGCACATTTAACCGAGAACGTACCATAGATTTTACTGAGAAACGTACTAGTTGGAATTTATTCTGCATATTAATCATTATATTGAAGATATAAAAGGTAATGAAAAGATCAACAAACAAACATTTCTGTTTCACTTTTTTACCACGTTACTATTTGTGTAATAAACTGAATTGTCATACGTTATTGTTTATGTATAATAGTATATTCACTGGTCTAGTGTAATATGCTGGGAATAAATTGTCGATAACGCCAGGATTTAAACTAAGGGGCTTTAGATTTCATGTGATAGTTACGGTGATCTATAAAACATAAAAATTACTCACAGTAGATTCTGGTCCTAGTCCTTTTCTAAGAGCCTCACAATTCATGTTCCTTTGTTCGGTGGTTCTCCGAGTTGCTGCGATTAGAATGACTTTTAAATATAGTAGTGAAGAGTTCATACACACTTTTAAAATTATACTTAACTTTTCTTTGTTGTTTCCATAGATATAAGTAATTTAGATGTGTACTTATGTAGTGTACATATCAGCTGGATTCTTTAACTAAAATTTTATTTTATCACACGTAATTGATGTTCTTTTATAGTTAAGTTCACAAACATAAGATTAATTTTATTTCTTTTTAGTCTAGGGGCCAAGCATTTACAACTATAAACAAACAGCCTCGAGATTCGTAAAAATTGATGAAATATTTCCCCCAAACTTCAAATTGATGGTGTCAAAACTAGATTTGGTGCGTGTCGTATTAAAAGGAACTATAAAAGAAGTAAATTAATCAAGTGATATTTTTAGGAAAATATAGTTGTGTTATTTAAAGATATTTAAATCCAACCGTCAGACAACGATAAGGGAACGATTAAATTAGGACATGTTCAAACCAATTATTTGTTAGCGATATTGTCAAATATTCTAGTTTTTATATATTTAGAAAGGGTGATCTACGACACTTTAAACCTGGTAAATTATTCTTTGTAAGATTACACTAGTACACTAATATGTACGTTTTACTCTAACATTGGTCATTATTCGTTCTCAGCGTGCCCTAGTCTGATATAAAACTAAGGGTTTATATCAATTACTGTACTTACTACTGCACAGCCCCCAAAAAAACAAAAGGGGAACTAGATGTTGATTTGGGACACTTCTAGTAGGCCTACATTACTTTTTTAACATGTTTTTTGAATTGCAACACAAATTCCAATATGAATAAGGGCTTTTAATCTGGACATTTTACAAAGTCATTGGTCTAGAAAATTGTGTCTTAGACCAATTTTTAATAACACATTTAAAAAATAGTACTGGATATCGTATTATTAAATGTGCACAAAGGAATACTCTATAACTACATGGTACCTTACATTGACTTAAAAAAAATCCTAAATATAAAAAATGAATTCAATATCCAAATCTATATATCTTGTGTCCTGTAATTGCACACTTTGTTAATTATTCAATTACATATTATTATATGTATACCTTTAAAATATTTATAGCTAATACATCACTTACGTATGTATTGTAAGGTAAGCGTTAAACTTTACACACCCTTTAAACCAGTAATTCAGGGTGTAACACAGACGTAAAATAATTATTGGCTTCTCCTTCTAGGTTCTTGGAAACTGAGGTAAGCACCTTGCATTTTAATTTAGTAAATGATTTTGTAACTTAAGAAGATGATACGACATTACGATAACTAAGAAAAGTTTTTTTTCAGGAATGTCACTTTTAGCCAGGTTTTCGCTCGATTACAAAAACATTTTCGCAGAAATATACCTTAATTATGGAAGATATAATTATGTAAATATTGTCTATTGGTTATAATATTAGTCAGTAGAATATAATATAAAATAAATCCTTTTAACTCTATTGCAACTATTAGTTATCGACCTTAACATTGAATACGCTTTTGTGAAGAAAAAATCGTTAACTGAGATACTTCTTAATTAAATTACCAAAAGAAAACAGCAAATATCTACGGGAGAGAATATACACCAGTAGATAATAATATGGGGTTCTGGCGCACTTTCGGAGCCAACCGAAAAGCAATGTAAATACTGTTCAATGTACCATAAAGGAAGCAGTGAGAAATAACACAGCAAATCTCAATGAAAAATTAACTGAATCTACAGTCGTTCGTCTCCAAAAGCGATCGGTACATTACTATCTACTCTGTGGAATGAAAAAATTAACCAAAATCTACAGCTGTTTGCTTCTACTTTCTTAAGCTGGTGCTTTGTAAAATGTTGTCAAATCTGCTACGAATAAAGGGAAAAAATCTCTTCGAAATCTTAATAAAATTTAATCAATTTAAAACATTTTTACTAAAAAAATACTGTACTTTTAATAAAAAAACTTTTCTACTAAATAAACAACATTGAACTCACCTAAGTCTCTACAATTTCTAGCATTAAAACAGTGCAACAAAGATGAATTCAGTGAATTGCCGGTTTATTTTCAACACAACAGTTGATCCCCGTCTTCGATTACTTTCCTTAAAATGATACAGAATTCAAAGAACTTGTAAAGTCTTTTTGCAGAAAAAAACGTCTAATGGAGTGTTTTACTATCGGCAAAAAAACTAAAAAAAGTAAGGGATTACATATTTAATATAATTACGAAAGATATTGAAAAGAAAGTAAAAAATAAACAAACAGAGAGTTTTCATCGTTTTTTTTATGACATTTTTCCCCATATTATTACGTCCTTTCAAGATAATCAAGACTTAATTGATGAATTTCTTAGGAATTTTTGTGGAGTATCAAGATTTATCAACACAAATTCATTAAAGAGCATTATAGAATTTTTCTTATAGAATATAGCCACATTTTGTGTGAAACAAAACGTATTACTGTAGATAATATTCCATGTTGATTTTCCTATGAAGAAAAGACACCAACTATTGGTTTATCAAAACAGTACTATGACGTGGGGAGGGACTGCAAGTTTTAGAGTTAAGACTTTATTCTACAAAGTTAATTTGTTATAATTTTTCTTTATCTTTAATAGTCTTCTTTCCAGTAACCAACCCAAGTGTAATTTTTCATTTTTTGTTTAATTCTTTAATCTTTTTCTCATCCAAAAAACAGTCAAAAATCTTTTCGGTAAGTGTACTTTACAATCTTCCCAACTCGGGAAATTTTATTGTAAACCCGAATTTATCATTCATTTTCCTCCAAAATTCATGATTTTGTACTTCTTTTTTTCTTCTAATTTAATTTTTCATTCATCTTATATTCTTTAAACTTGCATTCACCAATATCAATTTTTAACTCTTTCAAGAACTCCATTTAAATAGAAAAAAATTCAAAGACGGAAAAAAAATGAAATTCGCTAACCTTCACTCGAGAAGTCGGGGAGAATGTTGAGTAAAACCGCATTCTTTTAACGAGGTTCTTCGTTTAATTTCTCCAAAATGTACTATAAAATCATCGAGGATTTCTGGTTCAAAATCATAAACAAATTCTACATCTAGATAATAAAAAAAGACAGTTAATATCTTTTCATAATAAACGTGTGTATCGATACCTACAAACCTAATGTATTCTTTGAAAAGGAAAATAATTTTTTCAACGGTTCCAAGAGATAAGTAAAAATTTTTTATTCGGTTTTCTAAATTCTGTAACAAATTGTGTTTGTTTTTTACCTCCATATGCATTTTTTTTGTAAGCAGGATTTTTCAAATGTGTTAGTTTATTTCGAAATTTCTTTAGGTTAGGTCTTTCATACAAAAATAAATTACAATCTCTACAATACTAAATATCTTTTATCAATAATTTCTCTCTATTATAACACTTGTAACAGTTGGCATTATACTCTTCCATTTAAAAACAGAAAGATTTTTTGTTTAAATGGAGATTATGGAACTAACTCTGCCGAGATATAAATTTTTCAGCGCAAATGTTTATGTTTATATTTCAACTATACCGAGATAAAAAGAAATGATTTTATTTTATTATTCAAACTATTTAGGATATTTTGTCTATGATTACAAAGATTATTCCGGAAGAAATCGAGATTTTTCATCAGCGAAAAGAGTATATTTTTAAAGTTTTAGAAGGAATGAAAGAGAAACAATATGAACATCATTAACTACTGAATTTCTCTAATATCGTTCTTAATCACATCATAGGCTAAAATTTCTCAGAAACCACAACCACATAACAAATCGCGTTTGTAACAGCTTTTTGAAAATCCATATTGATAATTATATCGTTCTTTGAACCAGAAATATTTGTCAAACTCTTTGTTGTATCAATGACATAAATAGGTCTATTCGCTAAAAATTCTTTAGGATTGTAAATACATTTCCTTATTATTACAGTAAACTTTCTTAAAATCTTGATACATCTGATACATGATTCTGAAAGGACCTCCTGAAATGTTTAAGTTTTGTTAATTCATCTGGATAATAAGAACCGTTCAATTTTACTCTGATATTTTTTACATTCAAACTATCAAACTTTGAAGGATTTTTCTCTTGATTATTCTGTCTATCTGTTTGAAAAAACCTATGATAACGAACTTGGGATTGAAGATATTTCTATAAATATTTCTGATATCGAACGAAATAAGTTGTTCCCGGAAATACCTTTTTGTTTCAATACATTGCCAATCTAGAAAATTAAACATAATGTTTTGACCTTTTTGTAATTTCATCAATCAACCTAATTTTACTCGTGGTTATATAATCAATCATTGGAACTCTAATAAAAAAATCTGTAATTGTTATTTTTCCATCAACAGGCATAACATTTCCAGTTTGCAGTCTTCAGAATCAACATCATCGTCTTCTGCTCTTATAAAACTTAGATAAAATCCTCCTTTATAGATCGGAATGAGTAACATTTTCAAAAATTCCTAATCCAAAATGAGATAAATTTCCAGCTGCTTCAAAAACACCAAATTTAAAATCTGATTCAAAGCCATTAGAAGTTTGAGAAATAACATCACTTTTTGAATACGAAATAGTTCCTTTTAAATTGTGCTTAATTGGCCACAGTTTTCGACTTCTTCTATCAATTTATTGTGTTTTCTTACTTCAATCTTAGAAAAAAAAAACGGTATTAAAATTATCGATTTTAATCTAACATTATCAGTTCCAAGATATGCTTGACCATCTTGTTTTGTTAAAGTTCCAGAAAATATAAAACTGGAAGTTAGACGAGCAAAAGTTATCTCCAAAAATCAATATTAAACTCAGTTCTTTTATTCGGTTCATTCAAATGTTGTTTACTAATTGGATAGAAATTTTTAAACTCCGCCCTTTCAATATCACTAGCATATTTTCTGTAGTCCGCCATTTAATAAGAGAAAATTTAGGAAAATTTTAAACATCATGTAAAGAAAGATATCATTTTTTCATCGATTAATGTACGTTTTTATAAGAAAAAGATATAAATTTTAGTAAAATAATTAAAAAGATTAGAGTCATTTTTAATGATCTACTTCGTCATATTCAGGATTCTCATCCCTTAAATTTTGCAATCTCGGTCACATATTTCAATAAAATTTGCACAGGATAGTAACCGCTATCTATAATATTGTTCCAAATCAACTGTATCTTTATTTTCATCCAAAAACTTTATACTCAAGTGTTGATAGAGACAAAGAAACAGACATATGATCTTTTAATTGATAATGTATATTTTCTTGAATGAAACTCTGGGGAGAGAGAGTTTGATATTTTGCAATGTTATACAATTCAATTTGTTTACGTATAATTCATCATATCTTCGGATAATTATATTTTTGAGAAATGTCATCCCAATGTTCTTTTTTCAAATCTCTTTCGTGTTGGCATGATAAAAAGATCGAAAGCACTGTAATGTCCCGCCCATCTCTATTTTTTAAGAAAAAATTTCAAAATCAAGTTTTTATAAAAATTGGGCTCTTTCTTGAGTTACATTCAGCACATTTTCCAGAAATTCTTTTAACTCCATTGATATTTGCATAGTATTTTATATCATTTGTTGCAGTTTTTTCTTTACATCTCACTCACAATATATGAGCGCCATTTTTTTAGGGAAAATTTTAAATTAATCCGCCTAATCTATTAAATCTGTTATGAATGTTTTCAAAAGATTTATTAACATCTTCTTTAAATTTATTAAAGTTTTCTTCTAGTTTATTTACTTTCTCGAGATATAATGAGTATTGATCATCTATTCTTTTAAGTAATTCATTATTATGTGTTACTTTCTCATTGAAAACGTGTACCAAAATTTTCAAAAAAGTTTACTTTCTCATTGAAATGTGTATCAAAATTTTCCAGAATTTTTTGTAACTACTTCACTAACTAATTCATTAAACATTATTTTTATATGTATTAAAGTTTTCTTCTAGTTTATTTACTTTATCAAGTAATTCACCAACATCGTCTACTGATCTTTTACTTCTTTCATTAAGTTTTTCATAGACTTCTGTTGTAAAAATCTTTAACATGCTGTTTATGATTCTCATTAATTTTGTTTTAGTTCATTTAAACATTTTAATAGGATCTTCTCAATTGAATCATTACAACACCCCAAACAATCAAATCGATTAATTACTTTACTAAACACTGCTAATTCTTTTCCTTTAAAATCTAAGGCTATTTTTAACATTCGGATCATGTAAATCAACAATATTCGATGTTTTCTGATAATTTTAGAGGTTTTAAAATTTGTTCTTTAACAACAACATCATGTTTGTCAAATACCAGGTCGAAACACCGACATATTCTTTTTTTTATTAGCCAAAACTAACATAATTCTTTTCAACTTTTGATCGCTTCAGTAATTTTATCAGCTTTTTCGATATGGAGACATTAAAATTGGTAAATAATTTTTTTACACCATCATCAACTCTTTTTTTTCCAATGTTTTTATTTTATCAGCAACTTCATTTGAACTCATGAAATTTGCAGGTTTGTTATCATATTCTGCTTTAAAATCTTCATCTCGACAGCAAACATATCTGGAAATCTGGAAGGTTTTGTAATAAATTTTTCTAACTTGTTATCAAACTTCATTTCTCAAACTATCAAAATTCAAACTATTATCTACATTTGGATTGAATTTGTTGTTCCAAATTACGGTCAAAAATATTTTGTGAATCCATATTTATTAAGTAATAATTTGTTTACAAACATCTTCTTTAAAATCTTTACCGTACTCAGTTCATTCAAAACAAAAATAAAACATAACTGACCACAAATTGGGGGTTCTTTATAGTCTTGAATCTGAGAATCATTGTAGTAGACGCTTGATTTTTTCAAATATTGGATCAATTCTATAGGTGGTTTGTCCTCAATTCTTCCATACGAATCAAAATAACATGCATTCTTATCATTTTTATAATAACAAATCCAATGCGTTCCACTTCCCATAATCGAGTCTAAATTCACAATTCCACATTCAAAATTTCTTAACTTTTTCAGGTAATGTATCTCTCATGAAGTTTTCCTCTAAAATGTATAATATTTTTGCAGATTTCTTCCAATTCCCGAATGTTAAAGGTTTAAAATTTTTTTTTTCAATGTTTGATTTCACGTAATTCAAAGTTTTCTCTCATCTAATCCAGATCCTGTAACATCTTCCAACTCTTTATCTAACCAATTTAAAATGTTTTCGAACAATAGGAATCACATCTTTTTTAACGATTGGAGCAAGCTTTACGAAACATAAGGAACAACATTTTTAACAACTGGAATATTTTCTCCAAAATCTAATAAATCTTTCAAATAAGTCCACCATTTTTGAGTTCTTTCAACTGATTATAAGAAAATTCTATTCTGGTTTCTTTATTGTTTTTCTTATGTTTTTCGAGTTTAATTGTATTGTCTATTTGTTAAAAAATATCTTATCTTCGCCATTTTTTAGTTGATCTATTTTAAATTGAATACTAACGGGTATTTTCTTCTTAAAAGCGGATTTTATTTTTTCTTTCTGATTTTTGCTGAAATTTACGTTCACCTCCATTTATATAGTTAAAATTTCAAGTTCTCTTCGATTCCCATTCCTAGTTTTCTCTTCAAAAACACATTTGCTCCAGCTGTTGGAAAGCGCAACAAATCTTTCACCTAAACTAGCATCTTTTGATAAAAATCTATCCATTGCCTTATCTTGCAAAACTTTATCTTGCGATATGTCTGGAATTTGTGTCTCTATGTTTTGCATAAAAAATATCGTGTTCCATAGCAGCTTGATTTAATTTATTTTATTACCAGTATCTCCTCTTTTTAGTCTTTTTTTCGAGTTTTGTGCCGGGCCCCAGATACTGATAGTTGGTACGTGTAATTCAAAAGGTAAAATTGTTGATAAAACTCATTCAAAAGTTTCCCACTACCTCAATCATAGATGAACTTATTGCCGGCAAAACTCGTTTTAAATATTTAATTCCTTTAGGTTTTTCAATCTTTTCATCAAGTTTGTTCGACATAAAATCTTTAACCGCTTTCTTTTCGTTCAAAAAAATTGTTGTTTCCAGCCTTTTCTTGAGCATAAATATAATTTATAATTCCATCGAGTTTTGTCAAATCGTCGATATATCTGTACTCAATCTTATTATCACTGTATTTTCTTATACCAGATCCTTTCGATTCGTTTTTCCCAAATTGGTTTAATCAAATTGAGATATATTTTTACCTTTACTTGACTTTGGTTTCTTAGTTGATGGATCATTATTTTGTAAATTGAATCAGATTTCCATTTTAAAATTTCAGTATACTTTTCAAGTCTTCTTCAGAATATAAAACCGTCTTTTGGAACATCAGTGCCTGTTAATAATCTCCATAAACCCTGAGTACCTTCGTATATTTTTTCATTAATAACTATGTCATTATGTTCAAAATTACGGGCAAATTTCCAATCATAAAACTTTTGGTGTTGACGATGGTAATTTTGGCAATTCAAACTCAGATTCTGGTATCGAAATATCAGCAAATTGTCGATACAACTGGAACCAAATTCATCAAATTTTGATTATCGCTTAAAACATTTTCAATTTTGACCTCAACATTTTTTATTGCCAGATGTTACAGGTTGATTAATTTTTTGAATAAATTCTTGTTCTTTTTCATCAATTCGAATCTGTTCTTTAAAATTCTTTGATTAATTTCTTTTCTATTTGATCAAGTTTTTTTCCTTCTTCTGAAGTTTACGTTCGCCATTTATTTAGGAAAATTTTGAAACGTAAACGTGGAACGTGGGAAACGTGAACACGAAACGTGAGAAAACGAGAACACGAAAACGTGAAACACGGAAACGTAAAACGTGAACGTGGAACGTGGAAACGTGAACACGAAACGAGAACACGAAACGTGGAACGTAAAAACGTGAATACGTGAAAACGTAAAACGTGAACGTGGAACGTAAAAAACGAGAAAACACAGAAACGTAAACGTGAACGTAAAAAACATGAAAACAACTAGATTATCACACGTTTATTATTGGAAAATTTATTCAAATATTTGCCATTTTTAGGGCTTCAAAGTTAGATTAATAGTTAAAAATCCGTAGTCTTCCTTCCAAATTTTATCACATAACTCAATAAAGTGGTTAAAACTCATATCAGATCCCAACATAATTGTTATAAATCTTTCTCGAATAGTGATCGTCTTGCTTAAAAAACACACAACATATTCAAATTATTTCTAATAACTTGTTTATCCAACCTTTGAAAAGCATTGAGAAAGATAGATACAAGAGATATTTTTGTGACGAGACATTACGAAAAATATTCCTTAATAACGTCCTGATTTTCCAAAATACAATCATCAAAAACGATTAACGAATTGGGTTTACATTCGCTTAACGGAATATGTCCTCAGAAGCATTATAAAAATGTGATATTTTTTTGTTTAAGTTTTTTCTCAATATTTTCAAATCTTTCTTGTAATTTTTTATAGGCGTCTTGTTCTAAAGATTTACTAAAAACATACAAATTGGAATAAGGAATCAACCTATTGTAGATAAAATTCAATAATAAGTTGTTTTTCCACATCCACTTGAACTAAACAATTAACATCTGATTGGTTGATCTTTCTTATTTTCTTCAAACGTTTGAAGTTTTATCTGATCTTTTTTGCTTTAAAAATTTCTCCCATTTAAATAGCGAAAATGAAGCTGTTCAAGTTGACTTCAGAAAGCTCTCAATTATTTTTAAACTTGGAACATCCTATACACTTAGAGGAAGAATCAAATTATTTTATCGGTTTAAGCGGTTTTTATTCTGACTAATTTTGTAATAAATATTAGTGAAAGTTTCTCCTTATTGTATAGGATTTAGTGAGAAGAACATAACAAAAATATTATGGTTTAAACAAAGGATATTATACCTTCGATCAAATAAAAAAATTCCCTTAAAAAATTATCTCTTAAAAAAACATTCAAACAATCAGATAAATCTTTAAACTTTGACGAAAACAAGTTTGAAATGCAAAAAAAATTATCTCTCTAATAAAATTCAAATAAAATCACCAGTAAGAATAATGTTTTCAGCAATTATTGTAGATTTATTAGGGTTTGTTCAAGAAACTATTGAGCCAAATCAGATATATCTTAGGAAATAAAACGCCAATATTTAGACCTTTCGATGTAATTGAAGTGCACTGCAATCTCGTTGAACCTAGTTTTGAAAATCATACCGAACATTTACACACAAAGACATCTGAAAATTTTTTACACTTTTTTCCCAAATGTTGCTTATTATGTTTTGGATCAAAAATCAGGTCTGGAAAAAACCAAATGAAATCGATTTATATTTCCTATTAGAGAAACAAATATTACAAGAATTTCAAAAAATCGCTTCTGGACTATTCAAGACTTCTGGGAGGTAAATCTATTGAAAATATGAGAGTAAAACAACAATTTATTTTAAGATTGCAAGGATAAACTAGTTAAATTTCTTTCTATCTAAATGGAGTCAGTTGTAGAACCCTTACTCCCAATAATCAAACCTTACATTCAATAACTAAAGGGACATCTGTTAATACGATTGTTGACGAACAATTAATGAGATCTGGTTTAAGGCTAAAGATGTTGCAGAAGTATTAGAATATGAGATAATACAGAGGACAAAGCTGATCATAAATAATGTCGATATATGACGTTAAATTACAACTTTTTGAATGTATAAATTACAGGAGTCTATCCCATAGACCCGAGAAGAAAATATTCATAAAACAAAACATAATACTTTTTCGGTTAATGAATCTTGGTTTATATTCTTTAATTTTGAGATCTAATAAGCCAGAATCGAAATTGTTTAAAAAAGTGGGGTTTACCAAAAAGAAGTTTTGCAAAGTATTCGTAAATTTGGTGAGTACAAACTTGATAAAACAATGATTAAATAATTTAGAGGGACGAAGTTAAACACTTGCAAAATTAAAGATGAAATAAAAAACGGAAAATAATCGCAAAAACAAAGTGGTAAAAATTGACTTAATGAAAACCAGACCTTGTTTGTTAAAGATTTTGCTAAGAAAAAACACCATGTTTTTGTATTTTAATTAAGGAAGAATCACATGTGTGGGAATAATCCTTATTACGTTATCAGAGCTCAAAAGAGAGAGAAATACCGAAAAGATTGAAAGATACTTGAAATTGATTTACCCAGAAATGGAAAATTTTTATTAAGACACTGTGGTGATCCAAAATAGTATAAATCGTATACAAATCCTAAAAATGGAAAGAATCTTTGAAATCTTTTATACAACGGAAATCATTTTACTACAAATATCGGACCAGAATCTCGACATCTGATTTATAGAATATCTATACATTACCACGATGAAAATCTTTCTAAATTTTACTAAAAATCTCTCTCGATTTATTATATTGTTTGTTTGTATATATGTTTTAGCATGATTACTAGGTATAACCAATCGTAGAGAATTTTTTTTTTCACATTATTCACAAGGAATTTCTCGTTTTTTATAACTTTCGCTGAAAATTTTTTTTAGCACAAATCTTTCCAAAAAGCATCTTTTCTATCTTTACTATACTGCCAGTTATTAAATTCAGGAAAATATTTTTAATTTCTTTACCAAAAGTAACACTTTTTCTCTTCTAAAGTTAATTTGTTCATTTTATCATTATTAATTCCCTTACATATAACAGTCTTTTTCTATTCTTTTCCTTATAAAATTCTGGACTACTTTGTACATTTCCTTTTGGAGACTCACATTTTATATAGGAAAAAATTATTACACGATGAAAATGTTACAAATTTTATTACAAAAAACTCTTAACCTTATGATATTTGGTTTGTAAATGTTTAGCATAACTAGGGTAACCCATTGAAGAAACTCTTTCACATTCGCAAATGAGTCGGTTTATTTTGACTTTCCTCGGAAAAATTCTGTCTAGCACATAATTCCTTACAAAAAGCTTGTTTTTTTTCTCTTATACTATATTGCCAGTTGTGGTAAATTCTGAAATATTTTTAATTTCTTTTACAAACGCAAAATTTTTCTCTTCTTAACGTTAATTTTTTCTATTTTTTCGTACAATTTCTCTCTCAGATTTTAACGAACAATCCTTAACACTGACCACATAGGAACCTAATCCTTCTTTTCTTTTTTAAAATCTTATTTTTATTAAAAAGCTTCAAAAATCATTTAAATTTCTTGGACCACTTTGTACATTTCTTTTGAGACTCCATTTATATAGGAAATAAATTATATAGCATTTGACTTTCTCATCTCATATATTCATAAAACTTCCGGTTATTTCTTCATTATTTAAATCTTTTTTTACTATAAGTTACGAAGGATCTGTGTTATTAATTTGATAAAATCACAAAGATTTCTCTTGACCAATTGTTCTTATATTTGTTCGAAAATGTTGTTTTTTTTACTAACAATTCTTACATGATCAATTGACTTTTAATTTTAGTTTTCGTGTGTGAATTTCTGGTGGAATATACCTTACAAAAACCGTCTCTAATAACTCCTTTTCAGCATCCTTATTCTACGTCTTTGGGCTTCATCTTTTTGATTCGTGCTGTGGAACTGTATCGTTATAATTGTTTACGATTTTTTGACAAGAATATCGATCCATTTAAAGTTTTTTATTAATCTCAATAAATTACTTTCATTCTCTCATTTTGAGTTCTGTTATATCTCTCTACGATACTTGTTTCTTCTCTTCGTTTTCAGTATGATAAATTCTTAATGTTGTATTTCCTCAAAAACATCGCTTAAATTCTTTATTTTTGAAACTCTATAACCCTTATCTGTATGAAGTAAATTTGGAGGTTTATGCATGATTTTTTATCGCGTCTTTTACTATATATTCGAAAGCTTTTGAAAACATCCTTGCCGTTTTTTCTTTTGATAGCTCTTGACAAGCATATTTTGAGAAAAAGATCAATAACAGTTTAATTATACTTGAATCCATCATTTTGATCCGAATAATTAGACATTATAAAAGCTTTTGAAACATCCTTGCCGTTTTCTTTTGAATAGCTCTTGTCAAAGCATATTTTGAGAAAGTATCAATAACATTTAACATTATACTTGAATCATCATTTTGATCCGAATAATTAGACAATGATAAACTAAATCTGCCCATAAATCGTCAAATTCCTATGTTATAATTTTTCTCCTTTTAATCTTTTTTCGTACTGGTGCATGAATTTCTCTAGCTTCATCTCTCGATTTCTTCCTTATTCTTAGATTCTTTCTTTTACTTGTTTTTCATAAGGATTCTTTATAAATTTTTACTCTTATTTGTCTTACATTTTGAACATTTTGCTGCAAATTTCTATTTACAATCCGTTTTGGAGTTTGATCAATCTTAGCATCGATAGTTTTCGTTTTTTTTCTTACACTTGTGGACAGTGAATTAATTCATCTTCCATTTATATATCAAAAGTTTCCAAGTTTATTTAATTCGTCTAAAATATCAGTTTTAATTTCGCCTTTATAGCCATACCGGGTACTGTATCGATCTTATTTTCTAGGACAATTCTCTTATCATCTTTAGCGTTCAGTGCCAAGTTGTTTATGGGTAACTGTGTACAACTCATGTTTGTAGCTTTTGATTACTGTCATCTCCCTTAAATTCTTCTTTATCTTCGAACAAAACAGTTTTCTTCAAGTTTTCGTTATTTATTGTTTTCTTATTTACAACGCTTCTCTTAATTCCTTTACATCTTACTGGATTTTTGTCTAGAATATTTGTACGAGTACATTTTCGATCTCAATCCACAAAATTCTTCTAAAACTTCCGCTATTTAATAACTCATCTTTGGAATTTCCCTATTACCTCTTTATTTTTAGTAGTGAAACATTCGTGATCTTTTGGATATATCTGCTCGTATCAAATTCCTCTATATTTTCTTTAAATAATTTTAAAAGGATCTCGTTTCAATTTTAGAAAATAACTGTCTGTATCCATGTAACAAAGATTCAAATCTGGATCAAACTTCTTTAATTTATCGTAATAAAACTCGTACATTAGCAATTTTGACTAGGTCAAGAACTGAAAAATCCTATGTAGATCGGTTTGTTAAATTTAACCTTTTGTTTGTACATGTGACTCGCTATACAGTTGTCGTCAAAGATATTAAAGCATTTGAAATTTGTTTTCTTAGCTTGTTTCATTGAAAAATTCTTCATTTCCTAGTTTGATATTCACATCTATTTCGCACTTTTTCCATACTTTTTCCAAAAACTGAGTTGTTCATCAGCTTTATTAAAAAGTCCTTTTCGAAGTCACTTGTAGCTTTGGTTCTTATGTTTGTGTTAAAATCAATGTACTTTTTTCATAAAAGGCTTCTGATCGAATGCAATAACTCTATTCACATGTTTTCAAAAATCATACCTTGTTCCAGATAGAATTTCAAATTTCTTGAATGAACAACGTATTCAGTTTTATCCAGTAAAGTTGTGCAAAGTTTGTTTTTATAATGTTTCGGGAGCAAGAGGTAAATCCTTTGTGATGTTTCATGTAATAATTTGTTGGATATCCTAGATCAACTTCGAGAATATAGCCATAATCTTCGTCGCCAGTGAGTTCTAAAATTGTTTCTTGCCACTCTTCTTTTGTATATGTTTTCGGGTTCATCCACTTGATTTCGTTATATGGTAAATTTTGCCATAAAGCCCGTAACCATAAAGGTTATTGGCATCGACGTACAACAAGATAGTTTTCAGGCTTTGATACATCAAAATCTTTCAAATATTTGTTATTTTCTTTAAACATATCGTTTTAAATACATTGAGAAATACCTCCACGAATGCCTTTTTCAATCATCAAATACATATTATAATCACTAATCAAATTGTAATTCTATTTTCGTTAATTTTAACATAGCATCCCATGCGAGGCTTGGAGCTGTTAGATAATGTGCTGGATCAAGTTTATAGCAATTTAAGCAAATATTTCTGAAATTTTTCAAATATATATCAGCAAGCAATAAAAACATCTTGGATATTGTACAAAATCAGAGTAAATTTCCAAGATTTTCTCTTTTTAATTTGTTCCAAAACGCTCAAGTAGTGTTGATAATCTTTCTCAGATATGCTCTCGTCTGTCAATAAGTGAATAGAAATCTTGAATTTTCAGCTGTTCTGCTGTAATCAAGTTTTTCAATACCATCGATAAATTCGTAAGGAAAATATGCCTTTTCCCAGATAGAATTTTAAAGATTTCTTCTTCGTCATTTGGCTGTCTTTCTCTATATTTTCATTCAGTCCATCCTGTATAAAAATGATTTGTAATGTTTGAAGTCTTCTTTCTTTAAATTTTTCGCTAATTTTTCAATAGACGGATGCCATGAATCTAAATGTGTCTACGAAAGAGAACTTTATAAATTTTCTAGGTTTATCATTGTCAAACTCATAGCCATATCCAGAATTTACTGAATAATTTATATATTTTTCTTCTGAGTTTGCGATCAAATCAACGTTTCCATATTTCTTAGCTAATTCTTTTATGGTACAAATGTGTGTCATAAGTTACTTCATATTGTGACAGAAAAACTGGAATGTTTTGTGGAAATTTCAAATTCAGATGCAACATGCATGAGCTGCGCCTCGAAACTTGCCGGCTTTTTAAATGACAATGAATCTCTCACTTTATTATAACTCTTATCTTTCCAACTATCAGGAGTAATAACCATACTGAATTGACCCAATCATCATAAGCAGACCATTCACAGATATGACAAACGTTTGAATTTTGATACGAAATTTCTTCTTTCTTCTGTAAATTTTCATAGGTTTCATGTTCTTAGAATTATATTTTTTCGCTATGTATTTCGATAATTTATTGAGTTCTTCAAACAATTTTGTCGGGACGTTTTTCAAATCTTCTTCATTTTTTGGCCACGATAAACATATCGGTTTGTACATGCGATTGGTCACATTCGACACTAAATATAGAGTTAAAACCATAAAGGAATGTGCCTCTGAATCTTGGTTGTAGTCGATCTTTGTGGATTGTTCTTACATGTCGAAATTTTCTCTAATATGCTCTCAAAATCCATATAAATAAACGTACGGATAGCTAAACTTCTTTTGGTAATTGGGTAAATTTAGTTGTTTGACCTGGAAATGGCATAATTGGCAGCAGCCCACATTACAAACTTTCATGATTTTTACAAATTTCTAAGCTGATCTGTTAAATCTCCAGATTTGTAGAAATGGCTTAAAACATCTTCTACACAAAAAATTTTCTTTCTTTATGTTTAGACAACTGCGAGAAGAAACAAGCTTATTTAAATCGGTTATCAAAAACATAATGAGATTTATCATCTTGTTTAAAATACAATAAATCAATGTTTGTTTCAGCGTCATATTTTTCAGAAATTTGTAACGGAACAATATGTAGTTTTTCATCATAAGTATAGATATTAATAGAACATTTTTGGATACTTATACTTGGAATTGTAGCTTCGTTTTTCAAACAACTTTACATCTTTAAATGACATTGGATACTCAAAACCCCTGAAAATATTTCATCATTTAAAAAAATTTCTAGTATTGCTTTACAACGTTCAACAGTCTCTTTTAGGTTTTTCAATAGCGCATCGGATAGAGTTAATAAAACAGAAGTCATCTTTATTTTTGATATTTACACAAGCTTTTTTTTACCCTTGATCTCATTGTGGTAAATCGATATATGATCCTGCGTTCATCATTTCGTGTTTGTTAAGGCTCAAAACTTAGTTGTTTACAACTTTTAAAATGTCCATTCCGGAACCTTTATTTGGGATTATTCGTTTGTTCTCGATGTGTTAATTTATTAAATTGCTTAGTAATAAAGTCGTTTACGTCAAAGATTTCATCTGCTTTTATAGTAAAGTACATTGGGCAAGTTTGTGGTTCACCGTTTACTAAAGTTCGTTCGTATTCGCACTCCAAAGAGAGATATCCTTTACTATTTTTCACAGTGTCTTGAAATTTTTCTATTAAACTTTTAATTTCTGGCCTCATAATTGATAGATATTTGTAAATTGACATGGGAATTATCGTTTAAATTTGTTAAAATGTATTGCTTGAAAAGACCGTGTATTTGAGGAATTAAAAACTTCAACATCTATGATATTTTCAGGTTTTTCGTTTAAGAGTTTTTGTCAATTTCTTCGATTATTTCAGACTTAGTTTTATCGTTTGTTTCAATGGACAATTTTTTCAGCTATTGATTGAATTTTTTTCATCATTAAATAGATTGAGATCTTTTTTTATATTCCTTAAAGTCTTTCTTTAATTCACGCAATTTTTCTATATTATTCATGTTTTCGTGATCGGCAATTTGATTTTCTCTAGCCCACTGTCTTAAATAATTTAGTTCTATTATTGTAAATTTGCTTGTTTTTTTCATGACTTTTAGAATTATAATGGCGATCATAGTTTTTTCTTAAAAATTTTAATTTGCAGAACGGACATTGATATTTTATTGCGCTCATCCATTTATATAGAAAAATTTATTTATCTAAATGGTGATTGTAAACCAACGATTGTGCCTCTCACGCGCGTGATATCACTAACGGTATATGACGCGGGCTCCGAAGCGATTAATCGTGATGAGTCGGTCTGTAGTGGCACACCTCGTGGCATAAGGCGCATTCTTCGGAACTAAAATGTGTCAGGTTAAATGCAGATTGCTTTAATGAATAAACAATTGTGTTTCCGTTAACTATTAGTAACAGTTTTTCTTTTTCTTAAATGTAAGATAATTTTACCTTATTTTAAATATGCGTACATTTTGTTACTTGTAATTTTCAAATATATTATATTTTAAATTTAATTTTGTTAAATTTTTACTTCTTCGATTGGATGTCTGTAGTTTCTTGCTCAGTATATATGTCCGCGAATTTCGGTTTGGTCGGTTAGGAAGTTTACTTTTCTGAACTGTTTCAATGCGAGTGGCCCATAGCGGGAGAGGAAACCACCAAAGTTCAGAAAGTTTTCAGATCGTATTACGGAAACCAGTTTTCCTCTATCCGTATCTCTGCTCTTCTCTATCTCTAGCCTAAATATAGATCCTAGCCTATAAACGGCAAGAGAAGTGATCGTGTGCAATAGGCATAAAAAAGTGAGAAAGGGAGGAGAGGAAAGAGGGACAGAGGGAGGGAGAAATGGTCGACCGAGAAATGGTTTTTTGCACTTTTTGGACTTTGAATTTTTTTTATTATTTAATGGAGAGTTACTTGAAAGAGTTAAATGATATTGGTGTGAATGCAAGTGTAAACGAGTATAAGAAGAGTTGAATGGAAATTTAGAAAGAAAAAAAGAAGTACAAAATCATGAATTTGGAAGAAAATGAAAGATAAATTCGGGTTTAAAAATAATTGCCGAGTTGGAAGTAGATTGTAAAGTACAACTTACCGAAACAGATTTTTGACTTGACTTGTTTTTTGGATGGAGAAAAAGATTACAAAGAATTAAACACAAAAAATGAAAATTACACTTGGTTGTTACTGGAAGAGAAGGACTATTAAAGATAAAGAAAAATTATGAACAATTAAACTTTGTAGAATAAAGGTCTTAACTCTAAAACTTGCAGTCCCTCCCCACGTCATAGTACTGTTTCTGATAACCATAGTTGGTGTACTTTCTTCATAGGAATCACATGGAATATTATCTACAGTAATACGTTTTGTTTCCAACACAAAATGGTAGCTATATTCTATAAGAAAAAATTCTATAATGCTCTTTAATGAATTGCTGTTGATTAAAATCTTGATACTCACAAAAATTCCTAAGAAATTCATTATTAATTAAGTCTTGAATTTATCTTGAAAGGGACGTATTAATATGGGAAAAAATGTCATAAAAAAAATCGATGATCGAAAACTCTCTGTTTGTTTATTTTGTTACTTTCTTTTCAATATATCTTTCGTAATTATATTAAATATGTAATCCCTTACTTTTTTTGTTTTTTGCCGATAGGTAACAAACACTCCATTTAGACGTTTTTTCTGCAAAAGGGACTTTACAAGTTCTTTGAAATCTCTGTATCATTTAAGGAAAGTTATCGAAGACGGTATCAACTGTTGTTGAAAATAACCGGCCATTCACTGGAATTCATCTTTGGTTTGCACTGTTTTAATGCTAGAAAATTGTAGAGACGAGGAGTACTTTGGTGAGTTCATGTTGTTTATTTAGTAGAAAAAGTTTTTTATTAAAGTACAGTATGTTTTTAGTAAAAATGTTTTAAAATTGATTAAATTTTTATTAAGATTTTCGAAGATTTTTCCTTTATTCGTAGCAGATTTGACAACATTTTACAAAGCACAGCTTAAGAAAGTAGAAGCAAACAGCTGTAGATAGATTGGTGTTAATTTTTCATTCCACAGAGTAGGATAGTAATGTACCGATCGCTTTTGGAGACGTAATCGACTGTAGATTCGGTCTTAATTTTTTCATTGAGATTTGCTTATAGGTGCGAGTGGTTGTGTTATTTACTCCAGACTTCCTTTTATGGTACATTGAACAGTATTTTACATTGCTTTTCGGTTGGCTCCGAAAGTGCGCCAGGAACCCCATATTATTATCTACTTACACCTTTCTATATTCTGAAACTGCTGGTGGTCTTTTGGTTTCCACGATTTGAGGTTCATAAGTCACCTTCAGTTGTAATTTTACTACGTTAGAAACTTTATTTATAGGGGCTCTTGTGTGTGTCTGTGGACATCTTGGGTCTGTATATTCCGTTCTTAGGCGAGATGTGGTTGTGTTCATCGATTGAAAACCGATTAACTTATATGGATTTCGATATACAGCGTAGGAAGGCGTTAGGTTTGGAATAATATATCTCGCCACCGTCTCTCTTTGTGTGTTTAGAGCGTATCCTTCATAAGGTCCTTAAAGGTTGTTTGGCAAATTATTGTAGTTCCTGCCTGTCTTTTAGTTTACTCATTTAACCTTGGCTCTGATGAGTTCCTACTGTTGTCCAAGCTAATGTGAGAGAAAGAAATCCAAGGCTCGTGGCTATAATACTATCTGTTGGGTGTTCATGCGAGATATAAATCACCCAGCCACCAATCAATTTTCAATACTTGAGCATTTTTAATTGCCCCAGAGTACCTCGGTCTATATATACCACAATGGCACTGAGTGTGTACAGGCTTTTTAGCCGCATTAGAATTTAAAATTTCCTCTAATTTTTAAAACAACTTTAGTACTAGCAACGAAATCATTATATTTGGGGAAAATTAACACTTCACCTTAAAAGACTTCAAATCTGTTATTGACTTCGGTTAGCCTTAAAAAACCTTAGTAGAGTAGGATAGTAAAGTCAGACTCCTTATATGTAACGAAATGAAGAAATTAGCAAATTAATATTTTATATTTGAATCTCGTCACTATTTGTTTAACGTGTTTATGTAATATAAGCCTTCGCCTGAGTTGGTTATGCCAAAATTTAGAAAGTCTGTATTATAGCTTTTTTTTTTTTTCGATTTATCCTAATGGGACAAGAAAATTACACAAAACAATCATAAACAAGTAAGAATATATTGATAATCGTTGTAAAAAGCTAAATGAGTTATTTAGGTCTTCTATGACGCTTTAGGTCTAATTCCATGTTTGGTGACAACAACCATCATATATTTCATTGTTGTCTATGTAGAAACCTCATGGCAGTTTTTTATATGGCTGTAATCAAATAAAATGTCTGGTTAAGGCAAACAAGGGTTAACTACACACTATGGTGTTGCAAATGGAAAATTATATATTTGCCTTCAGTAAACTTTCTATATTGAGCACAATATGTATATAATATCTTTTCACTCTATTAATAAATTGTGGCATTTACATATTCACATGATAGTACACCAGTTTATTGGCATATTTATTAATTCACCAAATCAATGTGGTTGCAAAATAAGAAACCATAAATACTTTGCTCTCTGGCCCAAAGCATGTTACGAAATGACCTGCACTCTAAATATCCAAAACACAAGTAAACACGAGCTATGGTTGGAACGAGCTCATTATATGTGAGTGTTGGAGTTTAGCTTCAAGTCTACACTTTCTTTACGTTGCAAGCAAACGAAATTCATTCATTCTTCACCACCAAGGAAGTAATCTTTACGTTTGCAATCAAATCTTCTAATACACGGTACACGGAATGTTTTGGAAGGAAGGACGATTCAGTCGAGGCTGTGAAATGTGTAGGTGTTAAACCGGATGTCGGGTGTTTTGTGGTGTTTCTTTTTAACTTTTTTCGTGTTTGTTAAAAAAATTATTTTTGGATCGCTCTTTCGAATGAAACATGGACTCGAGATTTAAGAAGTCTGCCAACAGCATCAGATTTTAGGACGCTGCACTAAGAATAATGGTGAACTCGAGCTAAAACTCAAACATACGTATGGAATCAGCCTTCCCATCTTTATCTGCTGTTATTGAAGGACTCAGTAGACTCACCGTGCTTTTGGGATCGTGTCAGTTCAACATCGTAGTTAAAGTTCTATTAGTTGTTGGGACATGATGAGTCATGAAGGATACAGGGTTGGCATAATGAAAATAACCCAATGAAAATGATAAAAATAAAATTTAATCATCCGATTAATAAAAAATGGTTGAAAATACATTAAAAATAGTCTCTCCTGCATCTAATACACATATGTAGACAAATCTTGCCCATAGCTTGGAAAGCACCCTGGATACACTCCTTCACTGGAACGCCTTTCAGTACTCTTAGTAACTTCAGGGCTTGGGACATGTTTCCCACTTGCTTTCCATTCAGCTCTCTCTTCAGCCAGTAGGAGCAAAAAAAAAAAAAAAAAAATATTCACACGGAAGCTTATCTGTCAGGGCTGTAAGGTAGATTGGGGGGGCACCACGGGGGGGGTCTTGTTCTGGGGTAGGGTAGTTGGCTAACTACGAATGCCGCGTTGGGATCCTGGGGGCATGGCCATTTTCGTGGTGGAGTTTGAAGATGACTTTAATATCAGGCCGGAGCGCGGGCGATCCTGCGTTTCAGTCTGAAGCACCTCCAGAGATAAAAAGGGACTGACAACCCGTTGACAGTCCTTTTTCACTGTTTTGCGGTTATATAAACTCAAAAATGGACGATTCCTAGAACGTCAGAGAAGGGACTATCAGCCTGCATTATTTTGATATACGAGACATGCATCATGTTGGCATTTTTGTGTGGTTAGGGGGAGACCGATTGTGTGTTACCACTGAGGGAATTCTGCCTTTTAGATTTTGGATTTTTAATATGTGCTGATGCTTTGTGTATAACAACCAAATTGCTAAAGTAAAATGTGAGGCTTAAGTCTTTCAGGGCAATTGTTCACTCTGGGGCAGGGTTTGTTTGGCCCTTCTCAATTTAGAAGTTTAGCTACTTATTTTATTTCGTCATGAAAAATAAATTTCTTTATTATCATTTACAAACTGGTATTTTAATATTTAAATTTAGTATTAAAAATCTAATTATGCGTTTCATAATAGTGCATAATTTAAATTGGCCGTTTACAATCTCTTTATATTGATGAAAAGAGAGCTCTTGGGCGGTGGATTTCTAGTACATTAATAGAATGAGTTTTAAATCTTCTAGAAACAAATTTTGTGGTACAACTCTTTTTTCTTCTACTTAATTTTGTGAAATATATCAAATTTAAAACCACATAAATAATTATTACGCTTTTATTTCTTAAAAAAAAAATCAGATTAACCTAATTTTAACTTCTTTACGGAATGTTTTTGGCACTAAATATGCAAACGATAGAAAAGATTGTTGTTGTAAAAAACAAATTAGAAAATGCTTCTCATAAACTATAGTCTATACATATTTTTGATATTAAAACTTACGTGAAAACTCTCCAGTATATATTGGGTGTCCATTTTGTATATAAAATAATGTAAATTGGATTTTCCCCTACCCCCTGTACAGCTTGAGGTACTAAGAGCGATACATAGCACCAAACACTAATTAGTAAGCTTTTTACACAAAACATAAACAAATATAAACGTGTAATTAAGCTAATATTTCAATTTGTTCATCTGTTAGCGCTCTAAATATAAAATATATATGTACGAACATTTAGTGCTTTAAACTATAAACAAAAAAAAAAAAAAAAATGGCTAAATCTAGAATGTAAACTGCCTTTGTGTAATGAGAAATTAACAGTGAGTTAAAACTATGAATTTATATTGGAAATTTTAAAGTATCTCATACTCCTTGTAAGTCCTAGTCCTGGTCCTGCTGTCTAGGCCATCCAACATCGTGTGCCCATGGTGCTAACTTCCGTGACTATCTGTGAAATTGAAAGTGAACGTTTTGCAAAATCCAGCGAAACAACACTTTTGAATTATTTAAAAAACATTATATTTATAAAATTGCCATTTTGTTTTCCATAGATTATAAAATAATTATTTTACTATAAAACTCTACTGCTTACGTTTCACCTGTTACTTAACAATTGCTGACGTCACGGACTACTAATAGTACCTAAACGCTTTGTAGGTCTGATTCCTCCCCCCCCCCCAAAAAAT
>NW_025781795.1:0-70643 GCF_021130785.1 Homalodisca vitripennis | reverse complement strand
CTGAAAATTTCCGTTTAATAAACATTTAGATATTACTTAAAAAATTGAGTTTTAACATTGTTTTAAATATTTAATTGATGGTTTAGACTAAGATAAAAAATATAAATGAAAAATGTTTATCTAGTTTATCGAAGTATAGTTAATACCTGTACAAAAAAATTACGATGTATTAATAAAACGTGCATAATCGTAGTTTTATATAAAAATTTCTGAAAGATATTTGATAACATACAATTTAATTAGAAAATATCAAATAATTTATGTTGTATGTATTCAAGACAACATTTAATAGGATGGCTTCCTATATTATTGAATTATCTTAATAGGAATATCTTTTTATTTTTAATTAAGAGAATATGTAAAACTTCATATAGTAATTGAATATTGGTAGAGATTGTGAACCTTCTATGCAGTGCTGAATTTCTTCGTCATATTCGAGGGTTCAAGGTAATGCTAGAAGCTTCCTTTTGTATGTAAGGTATTGATGCACAGGTTCACAATGTCTGGGTTTGGATATGGTACCATTCAACACATGACATTGTAGTTATTTGCTCATTTATTTTTTTTTTGGGATTGGCAATGTTAGCTTGATTAGAATGGTTGGGGAGGGACTTTCTAGATCCTTCGGTGGCTTCAACCACGTTTTTCAGGAGATTCTTTGCTGTGTGCTCAGAGAGTGTAGACGTATTAAGGTTTAGCCTACTCTTGCCGTTTTGATTTTTCGGGAAGAAGGTTGAGTTTGTTGAGTTGTAAGATTAAAATTTATTTTCAAAATTTAAAGTCTCAAGTTTGAATTAATTTAATCTATAATAGTCATTTTAGTTACTTGGAGAAGTCTTCAGCAGATGTGCGAGGTTACTGTGAAAGTTAGAATTTAATATTGAAATAGAAAATTACTTGATGATCTTTTCCTGTTCAATTTTGGTTTAATCAGGAATAATCTACTGCAAAAGAAAATTTATTTAATCTTCTGAGATTCTATATATATTTTAACAAGTTCCTAAATTTAACATTCAAAGCCAAGCGGATAATTCTAGATAATTCAATAATTTGTAAATTGGAAATTTACAGAAAATAAGTAGTTTGAAAATTGATACAATTTTGACTTTAACTGGTTGGACATTGTCTTTGTTCATAAATTAAATATTAATATTA
Source organism: Homalodisca vitripennis (assembly GCF_021130785.1). Classification (NCBI taxonomy): domain Eukaryota; kingdom Metazoa; phylum Arthropoda; class Insecta; order Hemiptera; family Cicadellidae; genus Homalodisca; species Homalodisca vitripennis. The sequence goes on along the minus strand of NW_025781795.1, from coordinate 69,488 downwards.
TCTTAATTTGTTTGATTTTTATTTTGAGAAGAAGTCGTATTTTATTATTTGTTGTATTTTATATTATAAGAAGATTATTTTATTTTGAAGTTTAATGAAGATTTTTATTTTGAGTTTGTGTTGAAACATTAGCACTGAGAACTTGAAGGACACAATTATTGAATGATTGATTGATTGTTAGTTTTAAGACTGGATTGTGAACTTTTGATGGGTTAAAAACATGAAATAATTGAGAATAAATTCTAAGTAAAAAAAGATACCTTGGCGTTGCTGTATTATTTGATTTTAAATTTTATTAAAATTACTATTATTTTTATACTGAGTTTAATTATTGAATTCCATTGGAACTTGTGCATTCTTAAAATAAAGGGTTATTAGTTCAGAACACAATTAATCGCTCTTATACTAAAACAAAAATAGTTGTGATTTGTTTATAGAAGATAACCTTACTATAGACACGTTACATAATTGCGCAACTCTGCTATGTTTAATTGAGCGATTGATGTGAAGAAGTTTTGAACAGTGATTGGTATTTGTGTGAAGTTTTAAAGGAAGACATTAAATTAATTGATAAATTATTTTTAATAAAAAATTATTCTGTTAGGAATAAACTGTAATATAAAGTGACTATTGTGAACAGTGCTGAACTTTAATTAGTGAACGATGTCGCTGAAGGTGGACCTACTTATTAAAGAAGATCTACATCGATGGCTATGGACCACTTCCTAAGACGAAAGAGGGATATCAATATATACTGAATAGCTGTAGAAGATATGAGTAAATTCGCTTGGTTCCTTCCACTGCGGGAAATGACATCAGGTAATGTTTTAAGAGCCTTAGAAAATGGTATTTTTAAAATTTCTCATTACCTGAATGTATAGTGAGTGACAACGCTACTTGTTTCACTAGTGAAGAATACAAGGTTATTTTTATAAAAGGGGAGTGTCGCTCAAGACTATAATTCCGTATTCACCTCAAGGGAATAAGAGTGAAAGATACTTGAGAAATTTAAATCAAGTATTAATTGGTTATTATTCTGAAAATAAAAGAGGATGGGCTAAAGATTTGGGAAAAATTCAGTTATCACTAAATTGTACATTTAATGAAAGTGTGAAATCGACCCCGTTTGAACTGATGTTTAATTATAAACCAAATAATAGTTTAAGTTTGAGGTGGAATCTGAAGGACTTAATAGATAATGAATTAAGGGGAAAGAATAAAAATAAATTAATCAGTGCAGTCAAAAATTTGAAGCAACAATGTTTGAAAAATCAGAAACTAAGTAAATATGGTAACAATGTTAGATTTAAGAAGGGTGATATTGTGTATTGTAAAGTTAATTTTCAGAGAAAGAAGTTGGATGCCATTTACGAAGGACCCTACAAAGTTATTGCCATAATTTCAGATGTCAGTTTTGTGGTGCAAAGATCTGAGAGATGCAAACATATATAAGCGAGTTCACAGCATAAACATGAAGCTGGTAAAACAATGATGGTAAAATGAATATAGGTGTAGAAAGTGTATGGTGTAAATTTCAGGGTAGGAGATGGACTGTGAGTCTTTAATACATGAAACTTGTACTAATTAATGAATATGTGATAATGTGAGATTTGATAAACCAAACCAATTAGTTATAGATATTACTAATGTTTTATTAAATTCTACGTACATGTTACCATATGAGTGAAAGTACAATGAGACATGTGTGCGATTGGGTTGGACATGGACTGTGAGTGTTTAATACATGAAACTTGTACGATTAATGAGTATGTAATAATGTGGGATTTTGTATAAACAAACCAATTAGTTATATATATTACTAATGTTTTATGAAATCTACGCACAATGTTACCATATGAGTGAAAGTACAATGAGACATGTGTTTATTTCACGCATACAGACACACTATATATATTTGGTGAATGTGAGTCCTATCCTACCGATTGTAATAACAAATTTGGATGGAAAAATAATCTGTATTTGTTGTAGAAATCCCAGGTTGTGGTCTATAACATGAAATTTTCCAACAACCCTGAGTAAATGTTTACACAGTGAGAGTGAGAAAGAACAACATGATATTACCTCATTATAAGCACTAAACTAAGATTAAAATAATTAGTGAAAAAGGAGACAGCTTATATATAATTGTTACCTGGTTGGTTATCCATAATAACTTAACAAGTAACTAGCACTGAGTAAAATTAAAATAAAAAGAATTTAACTTGTATTAATTTGCACCACAATGATTACCAAAATTTTTAAAGAAAGAAAATTATTTTAACAGCACTGCACTGCACAGTTAAAGATGAGAAGAGATGATCTTGTAGAAAGTCCTTATGGTAAAGATTTGTGCTGTGGATTGATGAAGTTGTTCACTGATTAAAATTAATTTTGCTTTGAAATAAATTAAACGTTTTGGGGGTATACAAAGAATTGTACTGAGTGAATAAAAAGGGACATTTTATAATTTAACCTTTACAGATATACTTTTAAAGGGTTCTAAATAAATGTTTCATATGGAACGATTGCTGAGAACGAGACAAATCCAACATCAGGGAACGAAGTCATTGGTTATGTACGAGGTGCAGGAGATGAGCGACCTGGCCAGGAGCTGTATACCGTCGTTACCGTCCAAGCTGTCTCGGAAGCGACTGTCGATTATCAGTGGGCAATCGCAAACAAAGGACCGAGATAAGATTGTTAACTGCTCTCGATCAATAACCAGGACCGTTATCTACGAACTTTCCACATCTGGATGCTTCGAAATAGTTAGTTTTAGATTAATTACTTAACATTTAAATGAATGAATTATGTAAAAATAGGGATCTTTGTTTAATTACATAAATTTATTTCAAAATTAATCAATTGTTTATGTACAGACTAATATTTTATTGATTGTTAAACTAAAGTTGTAATAATTAAATAATTACTTTCAAAGATCTTTTAAAATTTTGATTTAATGATAATAAATATAAAACATCATTGTATTTTGCATCATTTGTATATTGGATCATTGTATTTGCTTAAATTCATTTCAAAATTAATCTATTGTTTATGTACTGAGTAATGTTTATTGATTGTAAAAGTAAACTTGTTATAATTAAATAATTAGTTTTGAGGATCTTTAAAACTTTTGACTTAATTGTAATAAATTCAAAATAGGTTATTATACTTTATGTACTTTTAAGGTACAAAACAAACTTGGAGAATTAAGGTTTTAAAATTCAAAGATTTGTAACAATAAATAATATTTTAGTAGTCTAATTGATGTTAAGAAACATAGTATATATATTTAACTTTCATTAATAATTCTTGTTTGTTTACATTTTAAACTTTGTTTGTAAACATATGTTCATCAGTTTTGGACTTAACCAAACATTAAATGTAAATATTTGATTTATATATAGCTGAGTCTGTTAGGTAACAAGATTATAGTGATTCTAAAATATTGATTGTTTTGATGTAGTGTAATTAAATTAACAGAATAAATTATGGTTTTCAATAGAATAATGTTTAGAGAAGTAACTTAGTGTTTTAAACTGTAAACTTAATTGATGATGTACTAATTTAAATATTCTGAACTTAAATTGAATTTAACTTGTTTTTATTGTAGGTGATTAGGTAAACATATTGTAAGTAATTGTAAGTAAACATATTGTAGGAAGAAATGATTCTTTGATCTGCTTGGTTTAAGGGATATTCAAGGTTGAACTTTGTAAGGTGAATGTTGTATAAAATTTTTTTTTATTTTTGGTAAAAGGTAGGTGAGGTCTAAAGCCTCTTGCTAATTGATGTTAGTAGTTTGTCCTCATTATTACTAAAGCCCTTGCTAATTGATGTTTAGTAGTTTGGTCCTCATTATTAATAAAGCCCCTTGCTAATTGATGTTAGTAGTTTGCCCGTATTATTATCTAGAAGCCTTGCTTCTAGCATTGAAGGTAGGGAGGATATAGGATGCTTCCTATATTATTGAATTATTTATAGGAATATTTTTATTTTTAATTAAGAGAATTGTAAACTTATATAGTAATTGAATTGTAAGATTGTGAACCTTCTAGCAGTGCTGAATTTCTTGTCAATTCGGGTTCAAGGAATGCTAGAAGCTTCCTTTTGTATGTAGGTATTGAGCACAGGTTACATGTCTGGGTTGGATAGGTACCATTCAACACAGACATTGTGTTGCTCAATTTTGATTGGCAATGTTAGCTTGATTAGATGGTGGGAGGGACTTAATAGTTGTTGACACTGAGTCATCAACTACGATAAAGATGAAAATCTAATTTTAATATTATAATAATTTTAAAATAAAGTTAGTCGAATGAGAACGCAGAATAAGAAACTGGTAAACTCATATGACATTATATCAAGTTAAACATGATGAAGTGTCTTCAAAGTTCAATTAGTAAAACATTAGGTACTTTTTATTAGGTCCAATACTACTCTGTTCTATAATTTTGATATAGTCATCAATACTAGTAAGGTTTTTCAAATCACCACATATTCGAATTATTTATTAGTTTTTATACAGAAAACTAGTTTTTTTAAAATATAAGATTTGTTAATCTATAGTATTATTTTTTAATACCTACTGGAATTTCCGTGTAATAAACATTTAGATATTACTTAAAAATTCAGTTTTAACTAGTCTTAAATATTTTTATTGATGGTTTTGACTAAGATAAAAAATGTAAATAAAAACAGTTTTACAGTTATGAAGTATAGTTAAACTCTATACGATGTATTAACAAACGTGCATACCGTAGTTTTATAAAAATTTTCTGAAAGATATTTGATAACATACACATATTTAAATCAAATTTATGTTGTAATACTACAACTAGACAAACATTATAATGTAAAATCTTATTCGAAGGCCATATGATTTAACATTATAGCAAGACATAATAATTTTATCAGTGATTTCTTTCTATAAAAATTCACATTGTCACATTAATATAAAAAGTAAAGAATTCGATAAAATTTAATTACAAATAATTTTTTAACTTTTAAATTATTTATTATAAGTTTGGAAACATTTCTTTAACTTAAATTATAAGTATATATTTGCATTAACTTATTAAAGTTTTAAACTGGGTTCTATAACCTGCATCACTTCCAGCAGTATTGGAAGAGATTACTCACCCATTGAACTATTTACTCTGTTAATGGACTTCACCAAATCCGAGTGTAAACCGATGAAGTTAAGCAAACAGCATTACCACCCTCGTTAAAACCCGCTGTAAAAATTTAGTGGTAGGATTTGGTTTGACCTGGATTTATAGGATATGTTCTTGAATTTGAATCTTTTGAACACATATCATTATACAAATATAAAATGACATGAGTTTATTAATTCTTTGTAGTTTTGTTTATTACAGCAGTAGGTAATATTTCTGCAAAACATTTCATCTTGTGTTATATTATTCAACTTCTGATAGTTAGGCTAACTGTATCAATATTTCACATGTTAGAATCACTTTGAGTATACTAAGATTAAAGATTAGTTTATTTAGTTTTTTTTTTCTCATTGTCATGATTTCCAGTAAGACAGTGTAAAATATTTGATATCACTCTAACCAAATCCCAGACAGCGATATTTGCTATCATCGAGTTCAGTGTTTCTTACAAATTATTTAATTTTCATATGCAATGATAAATATAAGCCAGTTAGTTTCCGAGATATCATGTAGATAGGCAGATGGATTATGAATGATAAACAATAAAATAAAATTTTTTACAACCCCTCGATTAATAATCTTCGGTAACGCTTAACAAACAATAACTAGGATGATAAATGTAATACAAAAGCCTTAATAAACGCATCGCCAATAAAAAGGACAAGGTTATTATTTTCAAACAAATGAGAAACATGATAATTAAATTTTTCCTAGTACATGTATGTATTTTTACATTGATTATCTCATAAAAATCGTATTTCAAACAAAAATGGGAACATTAGGTATATAGCAATACAATTCTGGACTATTTATTTAAATTTTAGTAAAATATTAAATTACTTAATTTACCGTGTGTGTGTGTGTGTGTGTGTATGTGTGTGTGTGTGTGTGTGTGTGTGTGTGTGTGTGCGTGTGTGTGTGTGTGTGTGTGTGTGTGTGTGTGTGTGTGTGTGTGTGTGTGTGTGTGTGTGTGGGTTGTGTGTGTCCAGAGCAGTGGTTAAAATCAGTGTTTAGTTGACAAAAGTTGTTAGCAGTGGAATTTAATTAAACCTGATAATTACTTGGAAACGCATCGTACTATAAGGTTAGAATGTAGATTGGGACCTTGAATTACAATTTACCTAGTATTTATCGTTTTGCAGTACTAAGCGAAATAGCTTCGCCAATGGATTAATGAAACAAGTTTAACACGGAGCAAAGAATTATTTCATACTCTTTCCGATCTTTTAACCTAATTATATAAAAAGTAAATATATTATAGCGGCTACCATTTTTATTTTTAATATTACTCTTACAAAAAAAACTTGTTTTTACAATACTGTACTAATGTTTTCAACATGATTTTAATTATGAAAAATTAAATGTCGTATATTGATTAAAACAGTTACCTTCATGCAATACAATATTATAATAAGCAATATTTTCTTATAATAACCGTTACATTTATATATGTGCTCAATATTCACTTGGTAAATATTCAATCTATACCTAGATTCTGTCCGAACGTTTGGTAACATATTTTCATTAACGGTCTTGATTGCTTTATTAATCCTGTTCTTCAAGTAATTTAGGTTAAAGATGTTTTTTGCCAAACCTAGGTCCTCCATGTTCTTCGTGAATCCATTGATAAACCTTTTCTCCAAAGTGACTATGACAAAATCGATCAAAGTACCTGGGTGTATAAACGCTCGTTTGGAAATAAACATCTTGGATGTTTTCTAGTTCATTCAGAGGAAGAAAATCACAATTATTTATTAGCTTACCAAAATACAAAATTGTGTTATTCACCTTTTATGCTAAGGAAAAAAGGGTGCACCATATGCACAATTTTCCGCACACCATACCAAACATTCCCTTTAGGTGAGTTGCGTTGTTTTTATTAACGATTTCAATTGGGTTTTTATATGCGTGATTGTCCCTGCCAACGTAACCATTGTTATGGAATGTACGTGTGCTTGAAAAAATATATTCAAAATATTTCAGGGATTCCTAGTAAACACTTCTGAAAATCGACTTAATATTTCAATATTAATTAATAAAAATTTGTCTCATTTGCATGAAAACCTTTTATGCTACTTAATATTTGAGTGTTTAGTTCTTTATATTAGCTCCATTGTTATGCTTAATTTTTAAATATGCCTTAATAGCTCGTTTGCAATGATTCATATTAAAAGTGATCTCTGTATTAGTGAGTATTGAGAATTATGTTGCAAAACGATCAAAAGAAACCCAGGGCTGATCACGAGTTTCCTGCATATTTTGGAAGGAAAGAAAGTATACCAATGTTGCTTCATAAATAATGTTATACTAGGTAGGAGTACGCAACACCATCTGTCGCAGAACAGGCTTTGCTAATGTTGCATTCAATATTTAAAAAATCTTTTTACAACCACTGAGTGATAAACTACGACACTGCTAGTTCATAATTGTTCCATATTATCACATGGTTAGTTCATAATTGTGACCTTAAATGGTGGTTTTATGTAAATGTTTAAATACATTATACACGTAAAAGTACTATTAAATAATGTTATATATGCTGGGGTAATTAGGCTACATGTGTTTATCTGTCATATAATAAAATATGTTATGAGTGTACTGATTTTGTTCAAAAAATTTACAGTTTTCCCGCTGTCATCATGACAACTCAAAAGGTTAATATAAAAATACACTCTAACGCTCAGCAAACTCCATCTGACTGACACGCACTGTCACCAAATTCAACGTTCCTCGTATAGCAATAAATCTCCATGCTCAATTTCAAATCTATGGATCTGTTCATTTTCGATACATTTTGTGGACAGATGGACAGATATAAATTATTTTTACAAACATCACTCGTGATATGCTTTCCAACTCTCAGCAAGAAAAAAACTTTCTGTAAATTCAATAAGGTAATAATATTATTACGAGGTATTTACGTACTACAAATAAGTATTGGCGATCCTTAATTATTATACATAATTCATTGATAATGATCTGCATTTACAAAATCATAACGAGATTGTAATTTTTTCTTCTAGTAATATTGGTTTAAGTAGCAATCGGAAAAACCCCCGGCAGGTATTGATATCGTTTACAGCTGTCCGTCTAACCTATTTGTCTCTATGTCCTTCCGTCTTTTCATGTATATATATATAACTGACATAAATATCGTAGAGACAGGAATACTAGGGACAAAGGATTCCCTTGTTCACTAACTCTATTGATTTTGAAGCCAATGGTTAATTAGATATACATGTATTCATATGTATGATAAAAAATGATTAGTGATGACATATTATATATATATATATATATATATATATATATATATATATATATATAGTATATATATATATATATATTCTAGGTATAAAAACAAATATTTTCAATGAAGAGGTATTAATATTTCTTATGAAGAATTACTACATCCTTGTTAAAACACTCCTGCAAAATTGACAAGATGATTAATATATAGGGTAATAAAAAACTTTCTATTTCTAGCGTCATGTCATGAAGAAGTGGATTATCTTACTGTGTAGGTGGTTTCCTTAATAAGACTATATGCTTTGGTTTAGACTTGTCTTACTTTCCCTGTTTTAAATAAATGCCCAATTACTTTTCGTTTCATTTCCGCGAGGTTGCTTTGGCACCTTTCTCTTAATATGCCATATAAATAAGTTGCTTTTTGCCTAGATATAACAATTATGGTAAAACGATAACAGGGATAAGTTTAAAAATTTATATCAGTACGATTTGTAACATTGTGGAATAGTTTACACGCACATATTTAAACAAAGATTTACTAATCTGCATGATTTTAGGATATAATGTAATTTAGAATTCTTTCATCTAATAATGCATTGTTCAAAATAAGTTTTAATTATGAATGCTGAAAAAAGTATAAGAAATTAGAGGAATATTAAGAGTAATACTCGAGTTTTTCCGTGTACTCAATATTTTCTTTACGAACGAATTTATTCGTTACTATGAATATATTTTAAATCCATTAATTTAGTGTAATAACTTTTTTAGGCTATATTTTAATTTACTTTTAGTTGATAATGGAACACTCGATCAGTATGAGTTAGTACTAAGATATTCCCACTAAATATTATAATATTTCTACTAAAATATTTGTTAGTATTATATTTAAGGTTTGTTTGAGCTTTCTGTAGGGTATGCAACCATATCTAATTGCAATACAAACAGATTAATGACCAGGTTTTTATTTCATGAACATTTATGAAATCTTTATTCTATTCATGCCTTATTATAATACCGTATCAATGTCCTGTGTTCAAGTTATTTCCTTGTATACGCAGAAATCACCTCTAAAAAAACCCTTTAAAGAAAATTTCAAATTGTTGGCTTAAATACTCTGTCCTATTGTAACATCTATGATATTACAAACAGATAATATCATAATGCAGAATTCAAAAGAGCTATTTATAATTAAAGTTATGCATATTAAGAACGATCTCACAACTGCAATCTGAGTATGAAGTATATAAAGGGACAGTAAATACAGTTGTATGTTTATAATAGAATCTATTAGATTCCATTGCAGTATATGTAGAATCATTTTTAACATGAGTCAGTTTATTTCTACCGGAATGTGTAATTTTATTGACCAAAACTTGTAAGTAAAAAGCAGTATTGCAAAAATTGCCGAGTAAATTACAGGCGTAACATACAATAATATTGAATCACTCTAGTACCGTCTTTACACTCTATAACTATAGCATTACACAGAATATACTTTGTACTGAAAAGCTTGGTTATTAAGTACTCTTAAAGTATCGTCTATTTAATTCTCGTGATCATCTATCACTTAGTATTTTATTTAGTTTAGTATGTTATGCTACATAGTATACCTATAATTGTAAACACTTTTTTATTCGCAAGTTTTTGAAGAATACGAATTTTGTCTGTCTGTACGTACAATAAGTATCAAACGAGTCAGTTTTGAGAGTTTTAATTAAGTGTGAACCTGTATCATCTTTAAATCGCCAATTAAAATAAACAGGAATCTTTATATACGTCTCTCAAAAGTTACTCTGACTACATTGGACGTAGGAATAACCATATTACATATAAAGAATAAGAAAAATAAAGAAATAGCAAATTATTTAACTGTCTTTATGAATATTATTCATTTTAAATTTACTTTTATATTTTAAATAATTTCTTTATTTATTGAAAGGATTTATTCAAAGCTTTAACAATTTAGTTTCCATAACCACTTCATTTTTATAACAAGATTAGGTCAACGTTAAAGGTCCTCTTTACTGTGTTTTGAACTAGGGATCTGAAACAACAGATAAAAACTTAATAACACTATGATAGTAATGTACCATTTTCTCCAGTATATACCTGTATTTACTTAAACAAATGTTTGAATATAACTGAGATTTTAAACTTTAAAGAGAGCGAGTACCGTTTACCACCTGAAAATATATTTGTCCCTGGATAATGCAGTTTACATATATTTGCATAGTTTGTTAGAAGCAATTAAATCCAGTTTGTACCTGCTTGTGTAAAGAATATTTATAAGAAAACTGTACACCATCCATTATATTTTGAAAACTAGGATTGTGCCTATAAAATGAATTATTATATTTCATATTAGCTCATATATTGTTTAATTAGAAGAGTATTAATTTCTCACCTGTTACAAACAGTAAACAATGAACGTGTTTTGAGAATACGTCTGTTTTACACGACATCAACGATAATGCAGTAACTTCAAGAATTGAAGTTTATTTTGAATGCATCCCTAATATATCCATGTTAATATTGAAAAGGTAAATTTCTGTCTATTTGAAATTAATCTCCAATGGATGCTGTCTGCATTTTGGGACATAATACAAATCTCAAGGGTTTTAACATTCATTTGATACAAAAAATTATACTATATTATAATTATACTAATTATAATATACTATTAATATAAAGACCAAAGGTAAATAAATGGAAGAAAAAAAATATCTAGTAACTTTCATGAAGGTCCAATGGATAGACAGATTGGGATCATCAAGCCAGAATTGGTATAAGTCCTAAATGTATGAATAGGATAATTAGTAAACTTTTTACAACGGAGATTATATAAGAGAAGATTTAATGTTTGAGTTACAACTTAAATTACCAATAATACGTTATTGATGAGACGTATCACATTATTGGAATTGATAATTAGGTGTATATTAAAAGGTGAATTCTAAAAACTCCTAAATTAGTAACCAACATTTAAAAAATCATTTCATTGTCAGAAACTAAAAAAATGTAGTTTACATGTATATCTGTATTACCTTATTGTTATTTAAAATTAATATATTAATTCCGCTAATCAATCTATTTCATTATAATACCCGGAGTATTTTAATTATATTGCAGCGTTATACAGATAAAATAAAATGAAACAACATACGTTAAACTAAATGAAAATAAGTATATTAATCCTGATAAAAGACTGAAATGAATAAACGTTCATACTGTCAGATGTGATGTAAAATGACAATAAGACAGATAAGTAAACTCAGGAAATGAATGTGTATAGGGGATAGTGTTGTGCGCACGATGAAAGATCATTTAGAAAATCAATGAAAACTGTAGAAACGTAAAACTGTATCAAAATCTCACTCACTATCTTCAGACGATTAAAGGTCTATGTGTATTGGAAAGCAATTTGCTTATATACATTTTGATAAACTATGAAAAAATGAAAGACTCTGTCATATGAAAACTGTGTCGGAAATGAAATTGAAAGTCAAGACTTTGATCAAAATCACAGTAGTAAATTTCCAATATGTATATTGCAAATAAGTGCTTAACGATGTTAATTAACGCAAACCAAGTGCACCCAAATGAGTCATAATCAATACGCAGCTCAATTATAAGTCTGTGTAATTAATAGCAGCGTTAATCTTGAATAATTCGAGGGATGAGAGATTATATCCGCATTGCTATATTTACAAGACAGCATACTTTGTAATTACTTAATTTTAAAACTAAATATCATTACGATTACGGCTCAAATTATCACACCTATCCGATATTAGTAACTACCTAGTAATTATTTCATATAAGGACTCTCAAGGTCGACTTTTTTGTTAAGATCGGTAGTTCTAAACGGGTTAGAGCGTCAGAGTGAAAGCTAGGTATATACGATTACTCTATATGTATATTTTTAGATAGAAATATATATATATATATAATATATATATATATATATATATATAAACAATGAAAGAAAAATGTTTTGTATGATTTTCACGCAACGATAGGGTGGCTCAAAGTCTAGAACCGGTTCGTGGACAAGAACATATTAAAGATGTACTTTATGCCAGAACTTAAACTAGAGTTTACAAAATATTAACCGTGGAAAGTGAAGAAGCCCTTGAAAAAATATAAATGTGAACTATATTTTAGATATCAAATACATTTAATCAAAAATCTTACCAAATTTAGCGTCTATTATATTGAATAAATATCAATCCAAAATAATTACACAAAATATATTTTGATCCAACAGTCTGGGGGTTATAATCCATAAACTGCTACTAAATAGGTTTAATCATTGACATTAATTAATAGTTTGTTTTGAAAAAGATGATGCCTTATCAGCTGAAGTATTATCCACAATTCGACTATGAATGAATGAACCTACTCAGTATATATATTTCAAGAAACACTTTTTATTCATACTTGCATACAAAGTACAGCCGTTTACTGTAATAAATCTTACTATTATATTAGCTGCGATTATACATATTGAACTGTATATAACGGTTAATGTATTGTTCATAATAATATTCCAGTATTGAACTCTATATTGTTGTGATGTAAAATATTAAATCTGGTTTTTATTTCTTTCGATGTTTACAAAATTTTTATATTTATAAGGACTAAATTAAGATTAAAATACCTACATAAAGTATAACTGCAGAGTTTATTATATAAATACATGTATTTCATATAATAAAGTTTTGCACTACCTAAAAATTGTGACATATTGCCTTTTAGTTTAGGCCGTTTTCCTAGTTAAGTCTTTCCTCTGTAAAATATCTAATTCCTTGATTTTATTTTTTAATTTTGAATTCGGTTTATTGTTGTATTAAAATCTGTTGACATCATTCATATAACCGGCTAACGATTAGCCAAATACCAGCGAAAGAGATGCACCATTATCAAACTTAGTGTTCTCTCTATATAATGGAATTGTCAAGCAAATTATCTAATTTAAAGATCAGTTTCCTTTTTTATCACGATCAGGCTAAATGATATATAGATAAGATTGGTTTTTATTCACCCAACTAAATTCAGAAATATTAAAAAATAAGCATTTTTACTTTTAACGCTACAACTAAATAAACCACGACGTGCGATCGTCTTGAATTTTTAAATCAGAAGAGATTGGATTAAAGAACTAAATAAATAAATAAAAAATACAGTTATAAGTAATTTATTCAGAATTATAAACTCATACAATTGTCTCTTACAAGGAAACCGAGTGCTAACGTTACATTTTTTATTATTTTTTCAAAATGATAATTTTAAAGAAGAACATGATTAAGTTTTGATGTTTTCAATTTAATAAAACTAACGTATTAAATGTTGCTTTTTATTATTACGTTTACCCAAACTCCTCATTTTATTATTTATTGTCAATATATTAAGAGACATAGTATAAATAGTGGCATTTCATTTATCATATGAATTTATCTTCTATCTTATTTTTATGAGTGATTTAATCTTGTAAAACGAAGCATATCCAATACAGTTTTGATATTGCTTATTAATGAAGCTAAGATTAAAAATTATGGAAATGAAATGCAAAGAACTTTGGATTCAATTAATTAAGATAAAGGCAGACAAGACCGATCCAAAGCCTGTAATATCATTAACTAGCACAACTTCACGGTAAGATAATTCACTTTACCACGACGTGACAAATAATATTTTTCTTTTTTGAAGCATCCTCAGAGAAGCTTGCTACGCTTCACGTGGAGTGTTGCACTCCTACCTCGTAATTAAAAGTTATAACATTTTACATTTGTATAAAATATTGTATGTTTTAAAACCAAGATTTAGCGTCATGATACCAGTATAAATAATGCATTATTTTATGATATTTGAAAATGTATCACATTGGAAAAAAATAAGTTGATGTTATACGGTTTCATTTGGTACATTTTATTAATACACGTACCCTAGTAACTTTATCATTCATCGTAAAAATTACTACTTTTTTAGATATAACATCAACAAAATTATACGGCAATTAAAAAAAAAACTACAGTAGAGATCTACTACTTCGACCCCTGATATACCGAAAATTCGCCTATCCCGAATAAAGTTCAGAAAAGATACCGATTTTCAATGATTTTATATAAAAGATAATAAATCTTAGATTTTTATATTTGAAATTAAAAACAGAAATTAAAAAATTTAAAACACGTTCTTGATAAAAAGTAAATTTAATGTTATACCAAATATATTGAAAAAGGACGTTTCATAAAGACGAACCTGAGGTAGAACCAAGATTTGAAGAAAAACAATAAACTAATATACATATAATTAAGAAATGAAAGTCAATTATTGTTTTCTGACGAAGCGCAACGAATTGATTTGAATATTCAATATTCCGCCATTGCCGCATAAAAATAACATCATTAGGTGTTGATGAAGCGTGTTGCTTTACATAGCGTAAAGCGAGGTGAAGAGCATTTGCCGCGTCCGAGTGTGATTAAACTGCCTTTCCTTTCCGACCTTCACTTGTCCACGAACGAATCGACGCCGATATTTCGGCACTATTCATTAAATCCACCTATTCCGAATTCCCACGATTCCAAGCAGTGTACTCCAGATTAGAGGGACTCTACTGTATAAAAATATTAGGTTTAATTACAATTTTCTAATTTTTAAAATATTTGTGATGAATCTTAATCGTTTTTGTTTTAATTTTCTACAAAAACAAGCGAAATACGTCCATTCATTCTCGACAACAGAGCATAGCAATACATTTTACAATTTATGTTATCTATAAGATGTGTTTTATGTAAAAAAAACTTTGAAAGAAAACAGGGTCTCGCATATTTGAAATTATTACATTTTATAGCGATATAAAAGTACGCGGGTTAAAATCTACACTTTTAATAAATTATGTAAGTACATACATATGTTTAATGATGCAAAGATTAATGTATATTGTTGAGTTTTCAATGTCAGGAAGTTTAACAACTGGACAGGTTGAATAAAAAAAATATAGCAATTATTGCTGTGTGGTGAATCACAAACCAAGAGTTGTATGACACAGGACTGTACAGAGGCAAGCGTTGATTCAATGTTAATGGTGAGTTAAACTCTAAGTTCACCTGACTCATAGTACAGCGTCTAGATCTGACGCTGTCACAGACTTGTCTCCTGGAGACTAGATTCATGTTCGTCTGAATATATGCAAACAAAGCCGGTGACGAATAAGATTTAAAAAAACCGTTAAACTGTTTGAGCTGAACTACGATGTTTCTGACACTATCTTTAAGCACGGTGGAGCAACCAAGCTACGTCAAAGCTGACCTTTTTAGATCGCATTGGACATTGACATTGATTCAACGCTACACTATGAGAAAGATGAACTGTAGCTTAGCTCACGACTCACAATGAATCAACTCCTCCACCTTAGCTATATTATACGTAGAAAACTCGGTTCGTCTCCCATAGCAATCATTACGTAACGATACTTCCTCGGCCCTATCTGTTCTTTCTAAAGCCAAAACTTTTGTTCAAGCACAAAGGTAAAAGCAGATATATGATTGCACCCGGTTTACATAAAAAACTTTCTTTGTTTGAAATATAATGTATCAATGTTAATGTTAATTATAATGTTTAATGTAATTTCCATCATACACTACGAACTTGTCAGAACATTTTGTAATCCCTTTCGTTCATTTTATCTATGCCTGTTTAAGAAATCTCCTAGACATTTTAAACTTGGTAAAAAAGATCCTCTTGGTTAAACGAAAAACTCTATGTATAACACAATAAAAATAAACCTTTTAACAATTTTTTTTGTAAACTTTTATTTTTGTTACAATGTACATTTCGAAATCTGTGATTTCATCATCAGGTACTAAAGATTAGTAACTTAGTTAGTACCTGAAGATGAAATCACAGATTTCTAAATGTAGATTGTAACAAAAATAAAAGTTAACAAAAAAAGTGTGTTAAAAGGTTTATTTATATTGTGTTATACATATTTATAAAACACTTTTTAAGGCTACATCTCTAACATGAAAAACTCTAATTATTCAGGATACGAAGGTCAAAACGAAGGTAACAATAATTATATGACACTTTTCAACTGCTATTAAAAGTAACCATGATGTTTACGAGAAAGATACAGAATATTAAACTTGTAAACAAGATAATCACATTCATATTTCATATTTTATTATATGACATTGCATTAAAATTATGAATTTTCGTTGTTAGTTGTTGGTAAGACTGTTGCTTGTTCTATCGAATCATTTAACATATGTATCGGTTTATTTTATTTAACTTCAATCATTTAAATTTTCCATTAAACTGTGAAGACGAATGTGATTACAAATCTTATATTGCCTCAATCTGTAATAGTGCTCTTTAGAACTAACCACTGTCGCTTTTCACATTTAACCACCAAAAATTCATGCTAAGTCATTTTTACTCGGTTTTTTTTACTTCAGTATTATTTTATTTTACTAAATAATAATCATAATACAATTTAATAAAACAAGTCCAAGCACTGTTTATACGTACATTTATTTTTATTACGATTAATCAAAGTTTCTGAAAGATACAACACTAATTTTGGAGAATACAAATTCTGATGTCGGTGGTTTAAACTGCAATTATTTATTGTAATCAACATTCATAACTATATAAAACTATAAAAATATACAACTATAAAGCTTTTCGACGGTACTTTATGACTACAAGGGGACATAAATTTCAAATACATACCATTATAATACTCTATTGTGTTGTAATTTATTTAAAAGAACTGTAAATATGTAGAACATTTTTCTAAAGTAAACACTTTAACTAGAGTTTATGCTGAAATGTAATATAGTATAGTTTATATTTTCATTCAATATTACGCAGTTTTCGTTTTACTAGACAACTATTTACCCGGCTAATGGATTTCAAAAAATCCGATTGAAATCCGATAAAGTTAAACAAACAGCATTACCACCCCTTTTAAAACTGCAAAAATAATTCTGTGTCAGAGATTTTTCCGAACTGGATTTATCAGATCCAGGGTCTAATTCTTTAATATACCTTGAATAGTATACTTTAATGAAATGTTTAAAATTATGATATATGTTATTGCTTAGCTTATATATTATTATTAGTAAACATACTATTAGTTTTAATTGGTAGTTATATTTCTGTTAGGTAGAACGTTAGGTAATGAGGTCAAAGTTAAATATGTTATAAATAAATTTTTGTCTCGGAAATTTTAATAGCTAACTATCATAAATGTAGTTAATTGAATACATTCCATCTATTACAAGTAAGACTTCTTGAATGTAAATAATATGTGTGGTTTTGTGTGTGTGTGTGTGTGTGTGTGTGTGTATGTGTTTTATTTAATTATTACATGCAAATATACTATTTCTAAATTTTAGTTTCATATTTTAATAGGTGCATTACAATAGTTTTCTTTTAAAAACTGGACCTATACTGTAGTTCTCTATGTGTATTAAATCTGTATTATGGGTATCATTAAGATGGTTGACTTTCCACAAGACATTTTGCTTTGTAAAAATAGCAATTCTGTATTTGTATAGAGTTAGTCTTACGCCAGTATACGTATTTTATACTCTTTCTAATTTATGTAAAAATCCGAGATGTTCCTAGGTTTCCTCTGTTTCAATATTGTCTTTATGCATATTTATGTACCAAGATAAATTTGAATGCAATCATTTTAGAAAACAGCTGTTAAGATATAAAATGTAAAATAAAGACAGAACGAGTTAATAGGAGTAAAACCTACGTATGTGGTTAAATGTTAACTTTTTTAGTCTACATCTACTTTTATTAGCTACTTATGTTGCCACATGGTATGGGTAATTTATTATAAATTGTACTTCTAAGTTTTCAAAATTATTTATTTATTCTGCAGTTTTATCGTTGCCACCATGGTTGCTAATAGATGTGCAACCAAGTAATTCAGTAATGATTATGTAGAATGAAAACGTCATGCATTTTCCATTACGCAGGTTAGTTTTCCTGAGATAGTAAGTGGTCAGAGAGACAGGCATATTTAAATGAACTTTTTCCAACATATCGGATGTATTTTATTCGTAAAATAGAAATGTAACTTGAATTACTAATATGAATAATGCAACATTTTTTTCTACACTTTACACAGCAATAGTGATTATCATGTTCGTATTTACCGTAAAAATAAATAATATGCTTAAAACATGGAATAAATAAATATTATTATAAATGCCTTTCACAGTGAAGGATTTATCTTTCTATGCAGGTGTGCTAGTTAATAAGAATACAGGCTTTTTTTCAGTAGTCTGGCTTTATCTTAAATAAATTTACATCCAAGTATTAATCGGATATTTAATTTACATTTCCATAATAAAATTAAATGACTACACTGTACACTGTGGTGGAACGAGAAAAAAAATTATTTCCCTATTTAATAGAGATAAAAAGTTGCCTTTTACTATTTTTTAATCACTTTTAAAGTTTAAATATGTTAGGAGAAGGGTAAGAAAATCCGCAAAGGGTTAGAAATTGTGATTTTATTTTGTGAAATGTATCGAATTTCAATACATTTTTATCTGTAAAAAGTATTGTTGTATTTTTCCTTTTATGGTTAAAAAAGGCACTTGTAGGTGACTAAGATGCACGAGATAACACCTGATCACAGTTGGTAACATAGTATGTACGGTTCCAGTTTAGAGGGGAACGTGTTACTGCTTGTCTGCAGAAAGTAGGTTGGGAGGGGGGAGTCCGTTGTTTCATGTTACGACTTCTCTCTCTATGCTTCAGGTCAGTCCAGTTCAACTAAGTGCATGTTGTAAATGATAATTTTGATTTTGTTTATCGTGTTAGTAAATAGTTTGTTAATAGACGTTTAGTGTATTTGCATTATACTTAAAAGTTTTTTGATAGTGAGATGGCAGATGTATTTTTAAAGCGAGTTAGACTAATTCAGTAGGAATGTCTCATTTTTTGTCATCCTAAAGTACTGAGTGATATTTATTTAACAACCTATAATGATGTCATGAAGTATTACCTTTATATTCGACATTTTGAGTTTAAACCAGATATATCATCAAAAGAGCCAAAGGTGAGTGATATTTAGATATTTTAGATAAAGCTGAACATGTATGAGTTAAGGCATCAATCTACAGTACTCGTACCCGTATGTTGCTAAATGGGAAAAACTTATCATGACAAGTATACAAATATATTGAGATCAAAGGGAAGAAAAGACACAGAAAATTATGTCTCATCAGTAAAAAATGTTTTAATGAAAGTAAGCGTATTTTTTTTATATAGAATCTTGCAAGTGTAAGTTTATTCTCAGAGTGTAAGTGTACTAAAAACAAAAGGGACCTGAGCTTGAACAATATTTTTTATTACAATCAAAGAACTGACAGGAAAATGTATGTCAGCACACTTAATAATTCAGTTACTAAGATTTTGAGCCAGAGAGAGGATCGAAAGTTAAAGGTCATTCGACAAGAGCTTAAATACAAACAAATATAGAAGCTGAGGCGGCTAGTACAACAAACAATGACGTGAGCTTCAAACTGACGATTCGGATGGCGAATTGCTAGTAAAATCAGATAATATGATTGAAATTGATGTTCTTCAACCTAAATATTATGATATAGAGGGTGAGAATTTAGCAGAATTAATTGAAGAAGAGAAGCCCTCTACCTATTCTCAGGCTTTAACGAAAAATGCTACAACTACCGACAGTAGATTCTAATTTTTACTGAATGTTGAGTTCAGACAGGATTACTTAATGAATGAATGAATTAATTAATAGTTGTTTGCAATGGCTAATTTGTTTGTTTAATTGCAACGAGTTGCCATTGCACCACCTGTTTTTTGCATTAGATAGAAAAACAAAAGGACCTAATGAGTGTTACGCAAACTACGTGTAAAATGTCATTAGCTTCCAGTAGTTACGTACTCACAAATTGAGGACAACCTTCCAGACCTAGAAGTGAAACAAGACCTAAGTACCGATCATAATTATTTACTTGAAATGTGTAAATAAATTTCAAGTGGAATCTGCCTCCTTGATCTAGCTATGAAGAAACCAGGAAAGTTAGCACATTCACGATGGCTGACGTTGGCTTGTATTCTCCGGTTGTATGTTGGAACAGAGAACCCTCCAGAAAACCTGAAAACTTAAACAGATTATTTAATTGAGGTGTACGTTCCCATCTGTTGTCACATTAAGCTGAAACCCTCTTATGTAAATAGAGCCAAACACTTATGGAGCCTGATTTTGTTTTCACGTTACCTATCCGAGGAGCACCTCAAAATTACCCACTTATTCAAAGAAACGGCTACTACGCTCACCCTGAAAACATGCTGCTCTGCATTTTAAGAGATGAGAGAAAACACATTAGAGAGTTAGGCCTCCGACGACTTTTGAAGGCAAGTTCAGAACAGAAGAACGAGGTACAAAAGTTTATGATAATGAACTAAACTTCAAAGCTGAGGATTAAATCGACATTATCAACTGGGCTGACGTAACAATCATAAAACACCTATGCCAAAGCACGTGACTGTTGAGGACTTAACCAAGTACATCAGTGAATCAAGAGAAGATAGCCTGATGCATTCTGTTGATTTTCCACGTTTTCCCTGCCAAACAGAAGCACTGGAAAGAGTACTCAAGCTTGTAACAGAATCATCACTCTGTGTTTGCGGTCCGAAGAAAGAAACGGGTATGTCAAAGCCAGAATTGCTTCACATAAGGTAATGCCAAAATTTGAAGCAAAGGGGCACTTTACCTGAAATGTATAATTGAGAACATTGAATATTAATTTAGCTTTGTTACAATATTTCATTTTTCAATTATTTGTATTTTATGTACATAATTATTTTTAATGAATAGAATGTGACTTTATTGCATTTGATAATACCTTTTCTACTCTTTCGTTTGGTTTAATATTATCACTAATGGAGATGGAGAAATTATTTAATAAATTTTAGGCAAATACAAATCATCACAATATTATATCTACCAATATCGTACTACAGCAAAGCCAAAAAATTACTTAAAAAACCTTTCTTTTTTCAATTTTTGATACTTACTAAGTGGGCCTATAAAATGATGATATTTGACATGCAAAAAACTATTTTCAAGGCTTTTGCAGCACCTCAAGATGTTTTACAAACAAAGCTAAATAAAACTTTGTAGAATTACTTCTCACATAAAAAGACAAATGTCTTTCGCTATTTTTTCCCTATACCAAAGTTCCAGCCTACTGCACAGATTTTTTTAATTACTGGTTATGAATTTTATAATAACTTTGTTGGAAGATTATTTCTATTTACACGAAGTAATATATGAAAAAGTCTATGTGGTTTTAACAAAAATTTGAATTAACACTGCAAATGTGAACAACTAATACACCAAACCTGAAATGCATCCGTCGAAATTGCGATATAAAAATGGAAACGTTTCATCAGTAATTAAATGACGCATCATTGAATTCATCCTGATTTGCTAAAGAAAAACATACTCGTTACCATAACATACCTAAACCATTCACCAAGCAAGCAGTGTGTATTTGAATGATACATTATTTTCCAAAATAAAACATAATGGTCCTACTCCTTTGGTATGTGTGTCACTCTTCCTTGAATATTTTTCAACATATAACCACTTTAATTATATCAATAAGATTATTTCACTCCTGAATTAACATTATATTACCTTTATTATACATTTTTGGGTGTAATTAAGTATTTATTAAAGTTATATGTTTTACATAGAATCCCACTATACTTATAGGACTATCTCAAGGGTCCAAATATTATTCCACCTTTTTCTGTGCTCTTCAATATTTTGCTGTCAGTGTAGAGACTTAAAAATGTATGTATGTTTCTCTATCTGCACGGTTCTTATGAAGTTACTGAGCTATGGAGTACACATAATACACAATGTTTCAACTGTATAGACAGTATATCGAGCGCAATTACAGTGCATGTAATACCACAAAATTGTAATACGCGTCGACAAATATTTTTAATTTTTTCATGGATAAAAATTATCTTATTAAGAAAATTGCAGAGTAAACACATTTATAACAAATTGAGAAAACCCGTTAGAAAAATTAAATATACAACATACAGTCTACAACGTATCTGCAAGATATAAAAAGATAGATTTAATCAAAATTCAAATTTAGCATAAAACTATATATACAATAATGAATTTCGTAATGGTGCAGCATAAATTACCTTCAACTAATATTCAAATTATTGAAAATTTCTTACAAAAGTTTTTACTTAAGTTGACGACAAATTTTCCATATGAAAATCGTAATTTTACTTTCAAATTTCGATTAACTCAAAATCCTGAGTAAGTTTTAGAATAAAAAATAACCAAAAAAACCTCAATCTAACACCGGCGAACATTCAAAAATACGCCGATATGCGCAAGTCAGAGGGTTTTATACCGACCACTTTCCTAACCAAAACTACCTCATCACCAACGCCCTTAAATCTTCCAGCCAGCGATTGGATGGTCTTAGGTTAGATTATGCAATCTCAAGGCTGGAGAAATTAATAGTCTACTGTGCAACACGTAGTTGCAAAGTCGATCTTTTAAATTATCCGATGGCTTAGCGTACAATTCCCGGACCCTTTTCTGAGAAACTACACTTTTAATTTCACCTATGTTTTGAAAAATGTACCCATATTATAAAATATTATATAATATATATATATATATATTTCTCCTCCAATAATTTATTATTGATACTTGTATATGCATTTAGCAAGTTTTTCATCAAAGTTGCAAGTAACACTATTAGCCGGGGCTCAGTTTGGACATTTTGTCTTTTGCCTTTCCCACCTCGGCCACTCTTGTCAGTCGGTGGGGGGAGTCACTCCGTCAGAGTATTGATTTTCTGCCTGGTTGGACTGATTGGTCGAGGTCAGGTGGTTGACCTTGACTAGACTATGACTAGCTGTTCACCGGCACCGGCTACTGTTCGGAGACACGTTCGGCAGAAGCTTTACTCGCGTTTCTGGCTGTTCCCTTGCTCGTCCCGTTTCCCCATGGCTGGCTAAACTCCACTACTTTCGGCTGGTAATTGTCTCTCTCACCCTCTTAACTTTATTTTGTTGGCGGTTTTTTCTCTCCCACGCAGACATATATTATCGTAGTTTAGTTATAAAGTAGTTTATTTATTATTTTGTAACTTGAGTTCCTCGTGTACGTTTTTTCGTGTCGCTAAGTGTTCTTTCCTGTCTTTCGTACGTTCTAAATTGTTAATTTATTAACTATGCCAGTTAAGTTTTTTATATTTTTTGCACTAGTGCTTTCTAATTGATCCGTTCGGCGAACGGAAATTATTTTTTTAGTAATCACCTTGTATTTATTTAGTGTAAGCGAGACGGTACAGACTTTGCTAATTTTGTGACCTCGTGTTTTGTGTTGCGTGCAAAATTGGGTGGCAACATTAATGATTTTTCATTTTATTGCTTAATTAATTATTTGCCTTATAGTAGCAAGAATGGATTATAATTTAATTATTGTTATTTGGGAAATAATGTACTGTTATTATTTGGTAAATTATATAATTATTATTAGGCCTACCTTACAATTAATATTTAATAATAGAGTGTAAATTATTATACTATTATAATAGAATGATTAAAATCCAGCGAATTATAGTTACAAGTAAATGTTATCACGCTTAATCATTTAGTATGGCTGTTCTAGCCTATAAGTAAATGTTTATATATTTGAAAATTTGTTTTTTTTGTGCATAAAATTTAAATATTTTATATATACTTTGTGGCAAACATAATTAAGTTTTTTATTATTTCTCGGGTTATACTAATATTTTTTTTCTGAATATCTACTGGTTATGTTGGGATTCAATTAGGGTCTCCGTGAGTGCCGTCAGCGGGACTGGTGCGGCGAGTCTGCCCGAACAAGTGAAACAAAAATGGAATGCCCTCGCCCTGCCAGCGCTACCGTACCGGCATCCAACCGGAGCGTCCGTATTCATCTTGAACAAGGTTGGATCCAAAATGATTTTTTCCTTCTTCTTATACCACCTGAGAGGATTGGGTTGTATGGAGCGCTGCCAGATGTTAGATCTGGAGGAGGGCTAGTACCTAGCCAGTATTTATTTAGTTTAGTTACATGACCTGAAGGGGAGGATTTCATCTTTAATTCGGATTCGTGGAGGCAACTAAGCCCCCGCCTCCTTCGTTAATTGGCTTTAAATATTTTTTTTTTAATTTTCGGTTACAAACTTGAAACAAAATTACTTTTTAAAATAGTGGGCCTAGAAATTTCTACAACCTTTTCCCTCCCCTCAGTTCATAAAAAAAATTACCTGTTCAAAATTTTATATTTACTACTGCTGTACCTTATATTATGTTATTTAGTATATTACATTATTTATTTATTACGTTATTGTTTCTATTTATTATGTTATTGTCATTATTGGAATTCTATTTATTGTTGTTATTTAGTTTTAAGTTACGCGGTGCACCGTGGTGCTACAGCAATTGTATTTTGTGTAAAAATGTTTGCCACCTCATTAATTATAATCATGTACTCGAAATCTTGTCTCTCTTCCCACTAGTGGCATGTGATGTTTTTTTTTAAATTTGCTCCGAGTTTGGGAGGAGTGCGCTTCCGATACCTCGGTCTGTTTTCGCTACTCGGGGACAACTACTTGGTATAAATAAGAAGATTAAACATTAACTCAGCACAACGGGTTATATTTAATCAATGAAAAGTATCTCATAAACCCTGTAGGCATATACTGCAGTCTGAAAAGTAAGAGGATGGGATTGAGTGGCAGTGCAATATTGTCGTGTGTTCCGCTAGCCGCGTAAACTTGCCAAATTGCTGCCTACTTACAAGACTTGGTGCTTGCTACTGTACCTTTCTAATTAGAAAATATACAGCAGTTTTAATTCGCTGGAAAGTCTTAATTCGAATTAATGACCATTTAATTATCTATACAAATCATTTGGAATGACGTTTCAAGACTTTCATTGATTAATAACATATCAAATTAGAAGTCATAAGGCTATGCCTAAATATATGAATAATAGTGGTGAAAAGCTTGATTTTAAATAAGAAATAGATTTTGTCCAAATATGTAACTAAGGAAAGCAAGTATGCCGTACTTTTATTTAAATAAAGCGTTTAACAGTGCCTAAACGTTGATAGGGGGTCAATTTGGCAAATTTGCTAGTGTGTCTAGAAGCCTTCAGCTCCATTTCATTAGTCCTTACTGGACTCACACTTTGCTATAATTATATTGAATTCCTCATTAAAAGCGCTAACCCAAGAATTGTAATGGTATTTTTATATTTGACCTGATATGGCAGACCAACTCTTACTCCGCAATACTATACATAGCCACGTGCAGTGCTCTGATATCCTAATTTAGTAAGAAAACTGCAGAGTAAACAAATGTATAACAATTTGAGGAAAACCATTATAAAAATTAAAATATACAACATACAGTACAACTATCTGCAAGATAAATCAAGATAAGATTTAATCAAACTTCAAATTTAGCATAAAACTATATATATAATAATTAATTTCGTCATAGTGCAGCATAAATTACCTTCAACTAATATTGAAATTGTTGAAGAATTTCTTACAACAGTTTTTAACCTCTCTTGCCAACTTAGCTTTATTATTAATTTTTGTGATTTACCAAAATAAAAAAATTTGTCTTTCTTTAAGAAATACTACAATCCCTTTAAATTAGAGCTGACAGTTGTTGGATGACAAATTTTCCATATAAATTCGTAATTTTACTTTCAAATTTCGATTAACTCAAAATTCTGAGTAATTTATTAGAATAAAAATAACCGGAAAAACCTCAATCTAACACCGGTTAAAATTCTAAAATACGCCGATATGCGCAAGTCAGAGGGTTTTATACCGACCACTTTCCTAACCAAAACAGCCTTATCACCAACGCCCTTAATTTCTCCAGCCAGTGATGGAAATGGTGTTAGGTTAGATTATGCAATCTCAAGGCTGGAGAAAATTATTATTCTAATGTACAACCCGTAGTGTCGCCGTAATCAAAGTCGATTTTTAAATTATCCGCTGGCTTAGCGTACCATTCCGGACCCTTCTCTGAGAAATTTCACTTTTAATGTCACTATGTTTAGAAAAATTACCCAAATTATTAAATATATTCATATATACTGAGGTGCAAAAAAAGTGTGACCCACTGTTTTTCTGAAATGCCTTTAGCTTAAATCAACTTGTTGGGCATGAATCGTGTTTACGTAAATAATATAGTGCATGAGTTCCAGTTTCTAAGTGAAAACCGCTAATTGCTCTATAAAAATTTGACAAACCTTGTTCATTAGTCTCATTCTGCATGTCTGTTATTGTAATAATGTACTTGTCTATTCTTATCAAGCCAAATCTTGACCTTTGTACATCACTGTTGGCCACCATATCCTTATTCCTGTTTTCTGATTGTAACTTAATACAGTTGTAGTTGTTAAGTTGCAGTTCATTTTTTAACTTTTTAAAATGTCTCTTTCACCAGTGAATGCGGCTTTAGAGTGGTGGCATTAGTTGAAAATGGCAATAGCGTGGGTCAGGTGGCCAGAAGAATTTTCACGTTCAAGGATAAATAGAGCTGTTATTCGATTCAGGTTAACTGGTAGTTATGGTAGAAGGCCCCGGATCCGGTCTTAGCCGAGCAACTAGTGTTAGGGATGATCGGTTTATTGTTTCATTGAGTCTACGAAATCTGTTTTCAACTTCTGTTGAACTGGAAAATGAACTTCGGAGGATTCGGGAAGTGAATATTAGCTGATGGACTGTAAGGAGAAGGGCTGCTGGAAAGACAATTAAATGCTTGTCGGCCTGCCACTGGCCCAAGACTGACTGCACGTCATCGGTAAGATCTATTTGCAAGAAACCACTTAAACTGGAACTATTGACCAGTGGAGTCGAGTATTATTCTCTGACGAGTCCAGATTCTCTCTCAGATCACCTAATGGTCGGCAAAGGGTGTGGACAAGGCGAGGTGAGCGATATGCGCAATGTAACATATCACTCAGAGGGCAGTTTCAATGGTTGCTCTATCGTGGTGTGGGGCGGAATATCAAGGGAAGATCGAACAGATTTAGTTGTTTTTGATAGAGGAACTTTAAATGGTATGTCGAAGAGGTTCTAGCAGAACATGTTACAGTTTATGCAGGATTTGTTGGGCCAGATTTTGTTTTCATGCATGACAATGCTCGACGCCATACCGCTAGAGTGGTGCAAGACTACCTTCAGGATGTGCAAATTAGTACGAAGGAGTGGCCAGCACGTAGCCCAGATCTAAATCCAATAGAAAATATCTGGGACCAGATTAGGAGAGCAATTAGAAGTCAACGTTTGCGAGCTGCTAACTTTGGATCAACTTCGACAGGCTTTACATGCAGAATGGAACAATATTGGTAAACAGAACGAACAGAACGTGATTGACAGCATGCCTAGGCGGCTGGAAGCTGTCATCAGATATCGGGGAGGAAATACGAGTTACTGAACTTTCTGAAATGGAAAACATAAAACCCACCAAGTGTTTGCAAAAGAAATCCTGAAAATAAAAACTATTACTCAATTGTATGGATTTTTGTTAGGTATGAAAACATTATTTTTCTTTTTTTAATTAAAACATAATACATTTTAAGTAACTGATTGATTTTTTGTGTTTTAGGTTATTTCTTAAGAGTAATATTGTGTTCAAGTTGGTTTAAACTATGAAAATAAAAAAGATATTAAACGAAAATAGAGTGTTCCACTTTTTTTGCACCTCAGTGTATATATATATATTTGTTTTTTTTTCTCCCCTATAATTTATTAATAATACATGTATATGCCTGTAGCAAGCTTTTCATCAAAGTTGCAGGTAACACTACTTAGGTATTAATAAGAAAATTAAACATTAACTCCGCACAGTGGGTTATATTTAATCAATGAAAAGTACCTCTTAAAACTCTGTAGTCATAAACAGCAGTCTGAAAAGTAAGAGGATGGGATTGCGTGGCAGTGCAATATTGTTGTGTGTTCCGCTCGTCGTGTAAACTCTACCAACTTGCCACATTGCTTCCTACTTACAAGACATTGTACCGAATGACGATAACACATGGGGGTGGTGACTTCTGAGGTCTTAGTAATAAATACTCGAATTGCAAAGTTTACTCATAAGTTCAATTTAATTTACTAAAACTTACAAGCACCACTTTTTAGATGGTAAATTAAATATGTGCCTTGCCACGTTGCTGCCAATTAGAATATAAGAACTAAAAATGTATATCTTATAGGTGGGCCTGAAATATCCAATGTTCTCTGGATTTATGCCTACGATGTTTTACTTTATAAGACATTAAGATTTTACATCCCTTCGCAATGTTTAGACTCACAACCCAGGTGTCGGCGTCGTGGCACGAGACAATGAAGCTGTAGTCTAAGAAGGGTTATTTCTAGTCGGTGGTTCTACTAGAAGATGAGTAGAAGTTATGAAACTGGTAGCCATCTACTCAAATAATATGTGCCCTGTGAGCCGTGAGACACGTGGGACACGTGAACTCGCCTAAAACAAATTATTATTATTAGCCATTTAATGATACAAATTACTTATTAAAACAACGTGCTCGCCAGAAGGACGACGCCACAACTTTTATCTATTTCAATCAAGGAAATAAAAGATCTTCAAGGGTAAGTTACTTTATTATTTACAACTTTACTTTACGTTACATTCATTTTTTTTTTTACGTTTGGCATCAAAGGGCTAATTTAATAATACGAAAAGATAAATTTTACTTACGGACAAAGCGCGCGAGGTCTGATCGGTCACATAGTTGGGCTGCTACAAAGGGTTAGAAGAAAATATTCATACGCGTGCCAATTAGGTAGTTACTCTGCCGTTAATTTAGTTCCGGAACATTGGATAAAAATAATATAAAATTATACTGGCTGACTAGTTTGTGAAATTTTACATTATATAACATTTAATTAACGGTACAACTTGGTGCTTACTATTGTACAGTACTTTCCTAATTAGAAAATTTCCAGCAGTTTTATTCGCTGGAAAGTCTTAATTTGAATTAAAGACCATTTCATTATCTATACTTATCATCTGGGATGACGTGTCAAGACTTTATTGATTAATAAAATACCAAATTAGAAGTTATAGGGCTATGCCTTAATATGTAAATATGAATAATAGGGAAAAAGCTGTTTTTAAATAAGAAATAGATTTTGACAAAATATGTAATTAAGGCAAGTAAGTATGCCATTCTTTTTTAAATAAACCATTTAACAGTGCCTAAATGTAGATGGCGGTCCATTTGGAAAATTTCTAGTGTATCTAGAAGCCTTGAGCTCCATTTCATTCGTCATAATGGACTCACAATTAGCTATAATTATATTGAATTCCTCATAAAAGCGTTAACCCCAGAATTGTAGCTGGATTTTTGATATTCGACTTGATATGGCAGATCAACTCTTCCTCCGCAATACTATACATAGCCACGTGCAGTGCTCTGATATCCTAACTGAGAATAACCTTAAAGTATGCAAGATATCCATTAGATCTTGTGAGAATGTAGCCACACATTTTTATTTTAACAGAACTCTAGCGATGCTTTTCGGTTTGGAAACTTCATTGCATCTGAATGTAATCTGTTACCTAGCAGCTCCAATCTAATTAGAAAGCTTGGTGTATCGTAAATATAATCTGTTTGGCTACTTATACAGACTTTTGCCAAATGAACAAACATTTAAAATGTTTTTGCCACTAGAGCAGCGCATTATGCCTGGAGTAGCTCGATTCTCTACTAATAGGTTCGGAGTTGCGGAAAATTGCTCACCCTCCCACATGTGTGCCAGAAACAACTAGGCATTGTTTTTCCAGGTTAGATCAAAATGTCAGCAATTGATACATCACCTGTATTGACTATTTCTAAAGAAAATAACTTTTTAAACTTAGTAAGAGGCAAAGTGGTTACATAAGTTGGCTCCTATGTATCAACAACTCTATGAACGGGGCCATCCTCTTTTTCCGGATGTTTAAGACTTTCGCTAATTCTGAGTAGAGGTGTTTCGCTAATTCAAAGGGACTAACTGTAGTTGACTGCTACGAAACGGTACCTGATTCTGAGATATAAGCTGGACGTGTAGGCGGTGGCAAAGTACCACGAACACTATTCAGTAGTGGTTATCCATTACCTTCTTGAAAACTCTCGATTCACTCTCGCCTCAAAATGCGATGTGTTGGAAAATGCACCGAGAATAGGCTTGCCTTACTCGAAATGTCATACTTATAGCAACTGAGATTACTATTAGGACTGGCAACATCCTAACAGTATTATATATGAGAAAGTGCTTTTGTTTTATTTTCACACGCAAAGTACACACTAAATTGTACTGTAACATTTATAAAGATATCCTTACGGTTGTTAGAATGAGTATAGCCCTATTTTGTTAACCCCTCCGGGCTACACCCCACTAGCCTTTAGTGTAACGAAAAAAAGCTATCTTTGTCTCTAAAGTTGTGTAGATTGAATGAGCTTGTCAAACGTAATAAACCGTTTTGCGAAAAACTTTGTATTATGAAAAGACGGCAATATGCTTATTTAATTAAAACATTATTTTAATTTGAGTATATATGATTCATAACCCAAGTTAACTGTTACTAAACTCCTAGTCTCAGTCCTAAGATGTACGTATATTTTCTTCTTCTTGACAAGGAAAAACTCAACTATAGCGCTGTAAATACCTTGGAACGAAGGAAGATTGCAAGAGAAGTAAATATACTCTTTTTGACAGAAGCTGAAATAGGCTTCTTATTTCTACGTGTTTATTACGAACCCCCAGTATTGAATATTTTGATTATATTATTGAATTATATCTACATTTTTATTCTATACATTTTTGATAATACTGTTTGCCTTTCTCTGATGTTTTTAATTTTATTATTTTTTTTTTTTTTTATGATTTGACTTTCGGGATAAAAATTTGGGGTGAAAATCTTATTGAATTTGGTAAAAATTGGTCCATTATTCTAAAGTATAATTATTTTAAGCGAATTTGTTCAATCCCTTAAAAATGCTATATTTTCGTTATTGCAATATTGAAACTTGTACATGAAAGATGATGATTGATGTTATTTCAAAAATATAATAACGTGAACTTATGACACATATTACAGAACATTATAGAACCATGCCAAAATAAAATAGATGATATGTGCGTGTGTGTATGCTTTTGACATAAGTTTAATATAGATCCTAACTACTAGTAATATGAATCGAAATATTCAGATTTATCGATGAATATATAAATAATAAATAAACCGCAAGCTCGAATGCATAAAAACTAAACAAACATTTTTGTTGTAAATTTAAGCATGTTAAAACTACAGGGAAATTTATAGGCGCAATGTTGGCAGTCCACCCAGTGATACAGCAGCTGGTATTGCTTGTGTTATAAAATATATAGCCAGTAAAACTGCTGCTACCGACCGCAATCTAAAATGTCTGAACAAGATAAATTAATGCGGCATGGAAAATATTGCCTTTGTTTCAATGTGTAACCGATTTTTTCCAAGTTAAACGTTCTACGGTTTATATTTTATATAAAATTCAATGACTCTGCTTGAAGGTTATTTTTTAATTGTAGGTAATGGATGGATAGTAGGTCGTAGGTGGTTAGTAGACGAACGCAGACGTATTGTGACTTGTATTCTGTAGTTTAGTTTTATTGATTAGTGTTTGTAGCGTTTTTAAAGCTACATTGATTTATTTTTTTATTAAAACTTAAATTAAATACAAATTTTGGGATCGAAATATTGGGACTTAATTTTAGATTAGATTGTGAAATGTCAGGGTAAAACCGAACGTGTAATCCTATGGCAAGTTAGTACTGGCAGTTTTAAATTGTTAGGAAAGCAGGTTGACTGCCTTGAATTGATTAGAACTTGTCTTGGTGCGAGTATTGTTCTCCTGGTTTGATACAGCTGGACCAATGAGAGAGCACCACGGATGTCCTGCAAAGTTGATTGAAAGGGAAGTATTTAAGCGCCCGCTCATAATTATTTTTTGGTTTTTTTCGTGAGTAAAGTTAATTGCAGTGCGCCATATTTCTTAAATTTAAATCTTTAATTTTTCTTAAAGTGATTTTGAGGTAAGCACCAAATTTATTGTACGTTTTATTGAAATAGTCATCCTGATCTGATTTTAAATTAATTCTGTTGTCTTTTTTATAGGAAAAAATTAAATTCTAAGAAACTACAGAGCATTCTGAATAACTTATTTTCGAAGATCAATAGAGCATAATAGAATCATACAAGTTACATTTGGTTCATGCTTGCAAAAGAAGTAAATCAAAATTGAACTTTGTTAATAACTTTAATTGAGATTTGGAAAAGTAGTAATTTATTAATATTTAACTGGAACTGTTTTATTGTGAATTATTAATTGAAAATTAATTTAACTTTATTAATTGTTAGAGAGAGAGTTGTAATCTGAATTGCAGAGGCTTGAAAGTTATGGT
Source organism: Homalodisca vitripennis (assembly GCF_021130785.1). Taxonomy (NCBI): domain Eukaryota; kingdom Metazoa; phylum Arthropoda; class Insecta; order Hemiptera; family Cicadellidae; genus Homalodisca; species Homalodisca vitripennis. The sequence goes on along the minus strand of NW_025781795.1, from coordinate 36,512 downwards.
TCAAATATTGTAAAGAGAAGTTTAAATTTTTATTTTGAATTTTGAGTGAACTTAGAAGTGAGTAAAGTAGAAGTGAACATTTTTATTTTAGTTTATTTCCAAGTGGTATTAAATTTTTTATTTTAAAACTTTATTATTTTATTTTAAAAGAGAGCTCTGATTTTTACTTTGGTATATTTGATTAATATTTTTATTTCTTGACAAAGGAATTTTTAAATTTACTAAACGGTTTGTCAATTCTTTGTGGAAATAGTGTGATAAAAATTCTGAAACATTGAAATTATTAATTTGCCAGTTAAAAATAAATCCATTGTTTTTATTTAGAACTGTGATTTTTATTTTAGACAAACCAGATAATATTTAATAGTTAACAAATTTAGTAATACATTGTACTTAATACTCACTAGGATCTTTACTAATCAAAAAATATTTTATATCGTCTTGGATGTATTATTAATGATTTAAATATTAATACTCTGGAATATTAATATCAACTTTTCAAGTCGTTATAGTGTTTTTGTATAGTTTTATATTAAGGGCATGTTTTTATAGTTAGTGACAAACAACATGGTGGTTTTGATTCCTGACTTAGGCGTACCACAACGCTTTGGTACGATTTCTTTATTTTAACTTAGTTTGTAATTATGTATTAGGTTAGTTATACCTGAAGAAGAGATCAGATTGCAGATCTCGAAAAGTAGTGTTACTGATTTCTTGTTTCACTGAATGTCTGGAAAAATCTGGTTTCCTTCAAAATTCAATGAGTGAAATAAACCGAAATGGGACATTAAAATAAGTGAATACAAAAGTATTACTACTTTTGGCTGAAACCCGACTACTACTAAATAAAACATTGAATAAGCTCTTTACAATTTAGACAAGACTGTATGTTTTTGCCTAGCGTTAGGAATGAATTTTACACGGGAATTTTATTTACGGAGAAACAATATTGGTTACTTATATCAACATGATAAATAAATTACGCATTAATGGAATAAAACAAATAACGTATTATCATTAAATAATTCTTTCCCAATTGGATTTCTGTACTACATTAAGGACTCGGTCATTTGGTCTGTTCGGTAGGTGTCACACTACCAACGCAGATGTGACTTCCATTCTCCACTTGCGACAATGGACAGGCTGGGAAACAGATCCTGCTGTATCATTGATATCATTAATGAAAGTACCTGAAAAATTCATAGAAGAATACTGAATACTGGCTGTCTCCCAATATGCTTTTGCAAAAACATTTAAGTTGTGTTTACTGAAAATGTTTATGTTACTTTTATCCATTTTTATGCATTATTTTGCAGTTTTCGGTTGTTACTTGTTATTTATTATTGATGCACTTAATATTGACGTAAAACTCTAATATCAATTTAAAATAGATATTACTTAAATAAAATAGTAAAATAGCAAAAAATAAGTGAATAGTAAAATAGATAATACTTAATTAGAAATTACTATCAAAGCAAACAATGAATGTAATACACGAGATGTTAGAAGAGATTCCAAGAAAGAAATAAACAGTAACAAGGGAGGTCTTAAGAATATCAAACACAGCGATTGTCTCTTTCAAGGAAAACGAGATAAAAACACAGGTCACGTTTATTGCAACTGATTGTAACAAAGGGAGACTGGCTTCTCAGAAATACTAGTATTTATGTCGATATATTTTTATTTCTATAGTATAAGTAAATTTATTGTTTTACATGAATTGCAACAAAATGTATATTTATTTATTACTTCAGTTACTAAAGATACCCTTTATAAATTTAAAAAGATTAAAGGATATATTACGTTTCTTTGCAATTTAAAATTGCAAAATATTATTTTATTAGTAACCAGTATTAGTACACATACAGTATGTTGTTCTGTGAAATATTAAAAGATAGAATAAATTTTCTGTGAAATAATAAACGTAAATTTTGAATTGTAAATTAAAAATTATTTTATACATAAACTTGTAAGTTTACTTCTAAAATCTGTTAAAGATTACAGTAGATATTACAGTCTTCTGTTTAGTTCTATGTCACTATCACAATATGTTTAATTAAATGAAATATAATTTTCAATATGTTGACATTAGTCATAAATGCATAGATTAAACAGTGATATCACTGCTTATTTCAATATTTGCTACAACCGCTGTTTAGCATAAAGTAAGAACATTTCCAGATAAAAATATTATAAAAGTTATAAAAAATAAACTATAAATTTTAGAAAATATTTAGTACGGAGTTCTTGATTGGTGTTTTAAATGAATCACAAAGTTACTATGTGGATTTTACTTTGGATTTGAGGCATTTACACAAACCATCTCTCTATTGTTACTATGAATAGTAATAAAACCATAACGATAAATTTATTACTTATACATTGCATTTTCTAAAGAGAATTAAATCCTCACTGGGATAATTAAACTTAGGCGTATAGCATGAATTTGTAATGTATACTTGTTTGACGTTTGTGTTACAAGTTTGTCTCGTATCTTGGTACATTAAGCTTAAAATTATGTGAAGTGTTTGATTTAAATAAATATGGTGAACTATTATGAAACCATACAACATTTAGGTTTTGAAACGAAATGCAATAAATTACATGTTGATTTTTTTTATTTTGGGAATAACGAAATATTTCATGATTTCAAAATAGAAATGTACCGTATGTTTAATATATGAAACAGTGTTCACAATTATGTCTCAATGTTGTATTTGGTTTTAAATTACATTGCGCCTAATTAACACAGTATATTATGGTTCCTATTAAACATTTTTTATAGATAATGATGATGCATAAATAATAAAATCATTAAAATTTATTTTCGCCCTGAAGTAGAATCACCACCGTACTGATCATGAGGATTCATGAGGATGTTAAGCAGACCGGAAGAGCTCTCGGAAGCGGAAGACCCACTGAGTAGAGCCAATTACATTATAAGTGACGGTACCTTCACCTTTTGTAATGGCCAATGTATACTTGTACCACCTGAATTGAGCAATCTTTACATTCTAAACGTACACATTTACGCATAAATACTGAATAATGTTGCAACATTTAAAATAACAAATACCTCTTATTTATGTCGTATAGCTAACTTGTACAATATTGATTACAATTAAATATTTACTATTTGGTTTTGATTCTATCAATAGAGAATACTTGTTTTATATTTGAAGAGTTTCAAATGGAACATCATAAAAATTTTATATAACTAGTAATAAAATATGAATTATAAATTTAGCTCTAATCGACTTTTAATCTCTTCAGACAAAAATTCCTCCAAATCCAAGGAGTCAAGTCTGTAACAGCATCATATTCTAAACGCTGCAGTAAGACGAAGATGAACTAGACCTAAAATTCTTTTTATCATTTATAAAACACCCCTTCACACCCTGGTTAGGTTGTGTGCAGTAATAAATACCTATAAATACCTAGCAATCAAGGACAGCGAATATATTGATATATATCCATGGACAATGTCCTATTTAATTGTAAGAGTTTATTTTACTCTATTGCCTCGCGAACACTTTATTATTATAATTTTGGATCATTTCTATGATACCTATAAAGTAATTTTATGTTATTTAAAAATCACATTAATTAACCATTACGATTACACTCAAATCTAGGCTTAGTTGCGGTCCGTTATGTACCACCCATTTCTTACTGCAGCAGCGCCAGTTTCATCAGTATAAGACTGAGAATTATAGCTGTAAATGTGACATTGTAATGTTTAAAGCTATTGAAAGGGATATTACTTATTAATGACATGATATATAACTTATGTTTAATAGTGTATTAAGTATAAGATTTAAAAGTTTATCACTAAATCTACGACTAGTACTGATTCTTATTTGGCAAGTCGGGTTGATCTTCATAATTATCTATGAGTTCATGTTACTAGTAAAATTGTAACATATTGTTGTATTGATAGTGTAAAAATTTCGTTTCAATGAACGAATTGAGATCATGCGAAAGTAATACAATATTTGTGTAGCCATTCCAATAGGCCAACGTATTATAAAAGAATTACCAGATTGTTTAGATGCAATATAGCTAATTGACATTGAGTTCAACGTCTTAAGACTTAAATAAACTTAAAAAATTTAACTACATTCTTCTAGGTTTCATAGCTAGTTATAGATATAAAAAGAGTATAGAATCTGTTTTAAGAAATCATATTTCTACATTATGTTTTACAAATAATACAATATAATCGGAATAAAGTGTATAGTATAAATACCGCAGATAGAGCTGTGGATGTGTGCTATGAAACGATATTTTTTAATAATTTTCTTCATATAAAGCAATCAATATTAAAATTAAAACATCCGTATTCGTTCATAAAATATATTATTTGTAAACCAGCCGCGTTACACGCGTGCGGAAGTCTTCACAATGCATCTTGAAACAATATTTCCACAATTTACTGTTTGAAAGGGGTAAAAAAGGCGTTTTACAAATAACACTGTTTATTAAATTATAAAGGGTAGTATACAATACTGTTATTCAAAGGGGGGAACTAAAAAAGCGCACAAACGCGGAGGGTAGTGAAACTGCCTATGGTACATACATGACAGATAGATAGACGTTTGACGAAGAAAAGGCTGGTAGTTTCGGTGCGCCTGATTATTTTGGTATTGCTCTCTATAGGTGTACGCAATGCCTGATCCTTTTCTATGTCAACCTGACAAACAGAGCTATTTAAAGTATTTCCAAATAATATTGTCAATATACAATAAACACACTCTTAAACATGTGGTCAAACTCCACCTGAACAAACTGTGGCAGAGTCTAGTTTAGAGGAACAGCAGTGTCCAACTTTGGACATTCGTTTTTGTTAACATACTTCAGCAATCTTGGCTCCAAATAATCATGAAATAATTGTCAAAATAGCCTAAAAAGCTCAACCTAAAAGCTCAGAAATCAAATGACCTATTAACACATACTATATGTGTATAGATGTAACTAAATGCGTGTACTTACTGAGTATTATAGTTTACAATAACTTTTTACATAATTTTTTGTTGGTGTGGAGGGATTTTTGTTCAAATTATTTACATTTACACTTTTATAGTTGAGTCTGTATTTCTAATTGTGAATTTAGTTCCGATTCATCTTGGTTTACGCCCAGCGTATTTATCTTTTTTATAGTGTTTTTTCTTTCTACAAATATTTTGAAAAAAAAAAATTACCTTTATAATAGCTATAGTATAAGGTAGTTTGAATGTCATTGATTTGTTGTTGAGAAGAAAGCTCGACGTAACTCTATTTTAGATAACTTACGATTTGAAATATATTTAGTTTGTGGTCTTTAAATCTTACATATTTTGAAAATAAACTCTAAGCCGGAAGTCCGCAGGTTTTTATGCCTAAGTTCACATAGTAATTTTAGATATACCTAGATATACTGGCAGTAATCAATTAGAGAGAAATAACTAATTTATAAAGTAAAAAATTCATAAACATGGAAAAAATGGTCGGAACGTGTAAAAATTATGGATGTAAAAAAGTAGCGATATTAGTTAAAAATATAAATTTCTTTAACTAAAAAAATCCCATTAATGTGATGAAAAACTACACAAAATACATATATTATTTGTATAGGTCTGTACTAATAGTTTTGAACCACTGTATCAAAGTAGTAGATAAGTAGTAAAAAAGATTGTCAAATGGAGTGTAAAGTAGTTTTATCAGACACATTCATCACAGTTGTGTAACTTACGTGGCGTTTACAGAGTAGATGAAACTGATAAGCTTGCTAAAAGTCTCCAGCCGATAGAGGAAATATCACATATATTATCTAATAAAACAGCTACTTTATATATTCTATTATATTAGTGTATATAGTTATATTTTTCAGGATTATAGGCATCTTTGTTACATGGAAAGAAATCTACCAGATCAAGAAATCTAAAACCATTCTCTGTAAGTAGCGCTAAAATTATTAATTGAAAATTGTATTTACGTGTCATAAAACACACTTATTTATATTTAACTAAGAGCTGCTGCCTCACATGCAACTTCATGTTCAAAGATTAATCCAATATCTACTGATCTATTTCAGCTTTAAGTTTAAATAACAGTATTTAGGAACCAAAAAGTTAAACAGACTTTGTATCAGTACCGATGACATGACTCTAGTTTCCCTTCAACATAATATAAAATTTAGTAGAATAGTTTACACACGAAATCAGTAAAACTATAACTATAAGATACAAATCTTTCTTTAGTGCGCCTTCAGAATAACATTTCAACCTATATATAAATATCATGTTTGTACATGTCGGTTTTTGGTAGGTATTAATGTATCAGTTAGTCACACAAAATATACTTTTTCGTCTTTCCGCGGTGCACTATAAATGTTAAATTTGATGCGCACGCGTGTTACGGCCTTTCAGACTAACGACATCTGGAGTTTCATTAACCACAGGCCAGAAATTAATTAAGTAGTAATTTTAATTGCACTACAAATTAAAAACCAGTATATTATAAGATACCACAATGTATTTGCTTCTATGTCAAAATAAGTATGAAATTTAAATAATTATATCACCAGAAGTAGTTACTTTTGATTTAAGCAAATTTATAAAAACATAAAAGACATTTATGTTTAATTAATTGGGCTTAAATACAACCGCAATAAGGGAATCAAAAATACATAAATCCTATATTATATCTGCAAGAAGTTGACACTTTTGAATTAGGTAGACTACTCAAAACACATACATAATCGTTATGATTAATTTTTGTTTAAGGCCAAAATCGAAATTTCTACACGATCAATTGAAAAATATGGTAAATAAAGCTCTCTAGTTTTTTTCGTAAAATACATCTGTACATTTTGTACTACAAGTTTATTAGTAATAATAGTACAAAAATTAAAATGTACAATTATGGCAACCTGTTGTAATTTTAAAAAAAGCTGCTTAATGTACATAAAGTTAAAACTAAGAAGACTGTAAGACTGTATATTATTTATGAAAGTCTTTACCACAAAAAAAGATTCAAATGACGGTTTTTTATACTATAACTTTATAGCTCTTTGAGTTATTCATAACAGAATCTTCTAAAATCAAACTACACAACTGGATGAAATATCTTAAAGGGTGCTGCCTTATAAATCCACCATATCAAAGAATATTAATTTGTCCTATCCAGGACGCAACAATCCTTTGTACAACAAGTCTTGTACAGTCCTCTGTATAAGACTTCTTACAGTTTCAGTTTGTTTCTATGACCTTATTTTGTCTCGTTTGCAGGAGACCCTTCTTACTAAAATATGGTTTTTTGTTATTTTTTGTTAACATTTTGATTTTAGTCATAGTTACTGACAGTAATAATATTTTTGTTTACTTGGAAACCCTGAAGTTTAGTAATTTTGACGCTGTTCCTAGATTTAATAAAGAAAATCTTACTAATTTGTCGATTTGAACAAATGTAAGCATACATTTCAGCAAGCATTGTGCTCATGAGTTGGAATACACTGACATAATTAGAATACGCAGGGACAATAGTAAGATTTTAGAGCTACAAAAAGGCACGACAATCCAGAAAAGCTTAAAGAAGTAACATAGCTAAGTTTTACAATGCTCAAGAAGGCCTAGCAACCTTTCCTACTTACCTGGCCACTATTACAGATAAAATAACGAGTAAGTGAAATAATTTACCACAAAATAAACTTGTTATTGTACAGTAGTTTCCAACAAATTTACTATTTTCATTTTTTAATTATATGCCTTGGTTTCAGAATATAATGACGCTATTCAATGAATTTTTCTTTTGCATTAAAATTTAATGTAAGTAACAATTTAGATAAAATTTCAATGAAACCTAATAAATAAATATGTAATTTAAACAAAATATTAATATTGTTAAAAGTGTCATAGAAAGTTGGCACAAGTTTAATATAAATAATTGTTTACCTTTCTGAGAAAAAGGTACAACAAAATTGAAAATGTTTATATGACTATCTGTAAGATTTTAAATAGAAGTCGGGTGTTCCAACTTTCCTTAAAATAGTTCTTTAGATTATTTTTGCTGTTTAAATAAATGTCCAAGGCGAGGTATCTGATATCATATGACAAAAAAAAATTCACCCTGTAAACATCCAATATGGTTACCATTCTTTTTCAACTAGTGCACAATGCTTCGACAAGTGAACCGCAGCAGTTGAGGATTCAAATTCCCTTTTGGGGTTTCTCAATGTGGATATGCCACAAAAGGGTTTGATCCAGTGTTACATCACGGAATATCATGCTCTATTTAACGTTAACCGTTAAGGGCCAATGTAGTTTGTGTACGTTCAATGATCCTGTGGGATGGATTTCGGTGAAAACAAATTGTTATACTCTTATTTACGATGGGGACTTGATAGGCCTAAAACTAAAAAATATTATATTTGTTGTTTTTGTATTATTATTAAAAAAGGAGTTTCTTCAGAAACATTTTGATATATAACACAAGGTTATTTTCTTCAGTTTTAGAGGTTAAAACACTATTTTGTATGAAACGCAACACCCTTATTGTAGAACGTTAAGTGTGCCTAATGACGTTTGACTTGCCACATAAAAACTTTACTCTATATAATAAAAGATATGCTATTGTAGGGAATTTTCGTGTGTGGTGAGTTTTTTGTTGGCTACTCTGTTAGAACAGATGATTTTATTTATGTGCTTTTATTGTTACATCCACAATGTAACCAAACAACATTTGTTCTGTGCTTTTAGTGCTGTTTAGTTCGTTTATTAGTCCATTTAGTGTATTATAATAGTACAATGATAGAGGAAGGCCATATAAAACTAGAACAGTGTTTAAAAAAACGTCGAAATGTGAGAGTTACTAAAGTAAAAGCTGTGGAAACATCAGGTATGTTTGAGGATTCACCTATTGAGGGCCCTAGGCCTAGTACATTAAGCATAAATACAACCTTATCAAGTGCTTCAAAAACCAAACTAGGTAATATAGAAGATACCTTTGACACATTTACAGGCCTAGGACATAATACACACAATTTTATCATAGATCTAGGTTTACTAAATGAGACATTGACAAAGATTATGTCTTGTTCCAAATTTTTCTCGGTTGGTATCGAGATTCGCCATGTTTCCAATATTAGTTTATGTATTAAACTTGAAGTATTCTGTAAAAATTTTTAATATTGCCATCCATTTTCATCGTCGAATAAAATTAAAAACCATAACCAACTATACGAAGTCAATGCTCGTTTAACTTATGCTTGCCGAGCAATAGGCAAAGGCCATGAGGGTGCAAACATGTTTGGCAGCCTAATTAATCCGCCCAGGCCTCCTACAAGATTTGTGTTGTATACCGAGCTGTTATTTTCTGCCACCGATGATGTTTGTATTCAAATAATGAAACAGGCTGTTGAGGAAGCAGTTATAGCAAACGATGGTGAACGTGACATACCAGTGGCCATAGATGGTACGTGGCAGAAACGTGGCCATACCTCGCTAAATGGCGTTGTAACCACCACCAGTTTTGATACAGGCAAAGTAATAGATTTAGCAATTATGTCCAAACACTGTAATTGACTTAATAAACTAAATCAATAACACCTTTCAACATGCAAAGCAAACTATTATGGAGCAAGTGATAGCATGGAGGTCCGGGGAGCCTTGTAAATATTTTGAAACTCTGTTCCAGCATATAACGTACGTTATACGAAATACTTAAGTGGCGGGGATTCAAGTTATTATGATGCTGTTAGGGAATAAATCATTATGGCCTTATAATGGGTTGATGGGCCAATACATTAGTTAGAATGTATTGGACACATTCAGAAGCGCATGGGAACTCGTTTACGCAGACTGAAATCCAATAACAAAGGCCTGAAACTCCCTGACGGAAAAACAGTTGGTGGTAAACACCGCCTTCCAACCGCCATTACTGATCAGCTCCAAAAATATTATGGCCTAGCCATGAGGAGAAACAACATTGTTCAAAAGATGAGAAAGACTATATGGGCTTTCCTTTTTCATAACATTTCCACTGATAAAGACCCCCATCATGGGTTCTGCCCAAAAAAAATATATAGCTGATGCAAGTTTCAACAATCACTTATCACTAAGGAAACCTATAAACATAACAACAACATTCCTGTACCTATTATGTAGTTCATCAAGCCAGTTGTTCACAGCTTATCAGAAAAAGAAGTTTAAAAAAAATGTCTGCATAAAAAGACACAGAATCCAAATGAAAGTGTCAATAGCATAATTTGGTCTAGATTACCGAAAACTAGATTTGTCGTTATAAAAACTCTGCATTCTGGGACATATGAAGCTGTGAGCACTTTTAATATAGGCCAAATTACCAAATTCAAGATTATAAACCATTTAGGAATTCCTGTGGGAAAGAATGCCGCTCAAGCTATGAAGTCGCTGGATTTGGAGAGGCATCAAAACTCGTTACGTGCTACTGCTGAAATCCGAAGTAAAGCTCGAAAGGCCAAGAGACAAGGTAAAAGGAAACTGGAAGACCAAGAAGATCCAGACAATCCATCCTATGTTGCTGGGATTTTTTAAAACAATTAGGTTAGTTTTACTGATATTTTTATATACTAGCCTAACTCTAACTACAATTTCCCGAAATTCGAGTTTTTGCAATTTGTGGAACAGTTTTCTCAGAAACTAAGTAAGATATCAAGTTGAATTTCTTACCACATGTAAAATAGCAATTGATACATACTGTAACAGATTTTGTAATTACTCAACAAAGAAGTGTTCTAAAATTTTTTTATGTATAATTTTTAAACTTTTTTATGAGGTTTGAGAACAAGTTTTTTTTTTTGTTTTATAGTATTTTTTTTCATAAAATCTTTGCGATAAATGGTACAAAATAATGCCTAAAATAAGTAGTAAAATTACAATAATGTATCTTATACGGTTTTTGAAAAAGCTGTTCCACAAAATGGCTAATTTAACATGCGCTCTATAAGGCCTACCAGGTCCCTTTGTAGAATTCCATTTTCTAACTATCAGTTGCTTAGTTAATGTTAGGTCAGTCTTACTCTGCTAAATCATGAAATTCTGTAGATGTAAGCGAAAACATCGAGGAATGTAATATGGATCAATACATTAACAGGATGACATCAGTTATAGAAAGTTCTACATTCTCGAAAAATTTGTATCTCCGAATCAAATTGAATCACCTTACAAAGTACATTTACATACATATATTATAATATACAAGAATATTTAGTATTTAAAATAAAAAGTGGATATTTTATTTGAGAATGGTTTACCAACTACAAGTAAGCAATGAGCTACTTATAAAATTCCTTTTTTAAGCATTCTCAGGCATCAAAACATTCTAGTACTGCTCTAAATAAACTTGTTCTGAACTGAAAGTTCTAAAGTAATTTGAAAATAATGTGATGAAGAGTAACGTTACTAGCTACGCCTGTCATTCTTACCTGAATTTTGTAACGTAGCTCTTAAATATAGTAATCATCAAGTGCTTGGAAACTGGATCTTAAATATCGATACTGGTATCAATATGCATATAAGTCCTCAAACACTAATAGTAAAGAAATATCGAGAAAAAAAATATTATTAAACTCAGAATATCAATATTTTTGATGTATCTGACGTAAATATTAAAGATTAGAATACAGTGGTATACATTTGATACTATGTTATTTTCTTTCATTCATTATAAGATAATTCTTTACTTATTAGTATATTACGTTATAATTGTAATTTCATATTTTGATGAACTAACAGTGGGAATTTTTAGTAACGTTAATGTTATAAAACTATGTTCTTATATTTTTATTTCAAATTGTCTAATGAATGAATATTTTAGGCATGTCTAAAATAGGTATAGTTATAATATACTTTTACCTCCAAGCAGTGGAATAATTAAGGATTACCACTAAAGAACTCAAACTAATCTATTGGTACTGGAGGCCTATTAGCAATTAATGTGCAACAAATTTTCATTACTATGGGATTAACATTGACCCACGGATACACGCTATGCGTATATACTATACAAAAATTGTATAACAAGAGGTCGAAATAAATGCTTGTGACGAAATAGGTGTTCATATGTATTTTTGGGGCCGAATAGGCAGACTTACCTGTGACAAAATTAATATAATTAATTGGATTCAGAAATGCCTCTACACTACATCAAGATGATATAAGAGCCAGGATGCACTGCCATTCTTTTAACCATGATGACCAAAATAGTATCGTAACTGATATATTTCTACTTGCATTTGATAAATGTTGTAGGACTTTATGATACTACGTCACGTGTATTTTAAGTTTAATAATTTAAGGACTAAGGACTTTTTGTAGGTAACTGCGGGTATGACTTACTAAATTAAATAGTATTAATTACTCACATTATAATATTATCAAGTATAACGTTTCTATTTGTTTTGTTTGAATATGAATTTGTTTTGTTTGAATGTTTTTATGTTGATTTTACGTTTACATAATTAGCTATTACAAACATATAAAATGTAATATTTATTTCATTATAAGTTTATACCAATTTCAGATTTAATAATAGTCGAACGTTTTCAGAAATTAATTAAACAGGAAACTTAAGAATGGTTTATTTTATATTCGATCCTAAAGAATTTGACCTCGATGTAATGCAATTATTTTATATTAGTGTTATTTTTTAATATAAAATAAAATGAAATTTAATATATAATTGATATCCACTGAAGGCTAATTAGGACTTAAAGAAATAATTTAACAGTGATATTTATTTTACAATTGAAATTATAGCCGTAACATTTCCTCCGTTTAACATCAATTTATAGAAAGCACCACGTTTATTTATTTATTAAAAATATTTAATTATTTTATTTTATATTTCAACGAAAATGCTATTACATGGAAATGTATACAGCATGTTACGCAGATTAGAGTGTATAAAACAAAGCTAAGAAACATTATCTTTAATAAATAAACATACATTTAATACTATAAAAAACAAATAAGTATGATCTTAGTTAATAAGAATACAGCAATAATATAACTTATATACTAAACATATTAATAGCAAATAAATATATATTAGCCCTAGTCAAAACGAAAACCGCAACACTGTAACAACAATATATTACAGAATAATTAGCAACACTATTTCTTAGATAGTTGGCACAATACTTTCTATTGTTGTGCTAATTAGGAATTTAGGCAAATTACGCAGGACCTATTAATAGTAGTTAGAATATGCTTTATTATTTGGGGTGGTAAATTCTAAGACAGCTTTAATTTGAAAATCTTTCATTGGTTTGCATTAATTATAACGTTGTGACTTTAAAATAATCTCATAGAAATGTCTATATCTATATCGCTCTATCAAAGAACATTTTATTAGCAAGTATTCTAACACGAATAACACAAACTTTCTTGATTAGTATCCTTGCACTACACAATAAATATACGAGGCCAAAATATCTCGTAATATGTTGGCCTTGAACGGATTCATATTTACAGTTTCTAAATGAAGTAGTACATTTAATTTTTTATCAGAATGCACACTGCAGCCAACGTGTGAACTATAGAATATTTTGGGAACAAATAAAAAATTGATTACGATTCACTCTATGACTGACGCAAGATGCCGGTCTAGCTTATGTAGGTAGTGAAAAATTCAATAATAATAATACTGATAAATCCAACCTAAATCAAATTATTTCTATTCCATTGTAATTTTTTAATATTCATAACATTTTTATATATTAAAGCGTTAATTCTGTAATATTTAGACTATACGTTTTAAAGGTATGAACATATCCGATCTACTACACGAAAACTGGACTTGCGTGCTAATATTCATCGAGTAAGATAAAAAATATAAAATAGCTGAGAACAGGACACTGGACACTTATCACGCTATAGGGTCACGCAATGTGACTGTAAAATTATAAAGAGCTTTAATGCTTCTATTAGTTAAGTATGTCTCGCTTCTCTCCAGTTTTCAATTTAAACTTGAGTATAGTACAGTAAGAGGTATATTTAAGCATATACTTATATTTCGTTATATCCTTTTATAGATACATTATTGTTAAGCAAATAAATGTTTTAATAGCTACGTCTCTTATTTGTGGAATCATTTAAACTTTAGATATTAATTTGCATTTCTACTGAAAGAAGTGTTGAAATGTCTGTATATTTTGAACTCTACCTATAGGATTTGACTGAGCGTCACTGATGGCTGTAACTCGGCAGGCTTGCAAATGTCCTGTTCTTTCTACGCCGGGGGTGAAAGAGTTATATTTATATTTTAAATCTGTTTTGCCAGTCTGCATGAAAACAGTATAACTCATGAATGAAATTGCCTGCACACTTAAGTTAACTGTTACGGGCATATAGTATACTAGGCCTTATAATAGTTTAAATTACAATGCAGTGTGAAATAGTAATTACACATACACGGTTACAAGTACACGTATGGCCAGCATATAAATTATTTGTGGTTTAAACGTGTTGCATTATGGGAGTCTAATAGTAAAGGGTGCGAACTTTCCTCTATTATCCCAAAACTTTCATCATATGCGTGACTATAATATAAAGATTTTTTTATCTACTTAAAACAGAACTTACAAAGTAGATGTAAATAAATGCCATTATTACAATTGAGCACTTGTTCCTATTAATTTAATTGTTGGAAAACACAGGTGGATACAATTTTTTTTATTCCTATCAATCGTGTCAGTACTGTTCGTTTTAGATGTGTGGAACATTCGTGTTTACTGTATCTCCAGAACATATGCATATTGTGGTATTTTGGTAATTCGGAATTTTGCAAAAAACAACGTTTAAATGTTAACTGTCTCTATCGGCCGTACTTATTCTAAAGAAAAATAATTATATAAATTGTCTTTACGGTACAACCTAACCAGCCTAGCGTTTGAAATTGTCACTAGACGTACCTTTTCACAAGAGAGAACCGCTTTGTGGTACAGATACAATACAACCCAAAGGCGACTGTCAGTGACAGGAGTTAACGAGGGGTTTCCTTTAAAGCGACCAATCTGATTTTAATTGTCAGATATGTTTCGTCAGCTCCTGGAAAATCGCTTGTTACATTTCACTCTTTTTAAAACAGTTGTTTTTAATATTGTACTAATCTATTGATATTTCACCAAGGAATTGATTTTTGTATCAAAAGATGTGAATTATTAATTGAAAGAACTTTTTTAAATGTAACCAAATGTTCAGTGTAAATATTGTATTACGACAGCACAACCATATTATTTTAACTACTAGTTTTCAATTTGTTTAATATTATAGTTTTTTAAGTCTCTATGGAGTTACCATTACTTTCAAGCAGTTTTTTTTTATTTTACCGCAGTATATACGTAAGTACTCATATACCTTAAACACTTCCTAAGACTAAGATAGTTGGAATTAGACTCTAAAGTCTCCCCTTGAAGCTGTTGGCAAGAACTATGCTTGATTAAAGTTCGCTGAATATTGCTTTTGAACGAACGTACCGATTCTTGTTCTAAATAGTATAAAGTTTTCGTTTATTTTGCAATGTATAAGAGAATAAATACTTACATAGTATTTATCCTTACATAGTGGCATTAATTATGTACTTTTTATAACTGTACATTTCTCACAAACATTAAGTATTAGATATAACAGACAATGTTGCTATCAAACTTGATCAACACATTTAAAGACTCTCATAAAACCAACGGTAGTTGTCGTTTTACAGAAATGGACTTTTTAGGGCTCTGTATTTCATGAAATTTTCATAGTCGGAAAAATGCAAAATCAATAGTGGAAAAAAACTCAAACAGGAAATATAATTCACTCGAACCAGAAATGTTAAAACACTAGCAAAAACCTACTAAATTGTTTGCGAAGCCTTCACTAGCTGCTAGTGAATATATGTTTCCATTAAATTATGAATTTTAATATTAGGAATTCAAATTCTTACATAGTCAAATTATCAATTTACTCTTAATTTTACATTTCTATTAAAATGTATTATTAGATATAAAAGACAAAGCTCCTATATAACCTTTACTACACATTGAAAGACTGTTATAAAACCCATATTAATTTTGTTTTGAGAGAAGTGGATTTACAGATTCATTATATTTTCTTGTTCCGCCTAAAGGCAAAATCAACTATTGGAAAAATGCTCTAACTGGATATATAATTCACTCAAACTAGAAGTGTTAATACAGGTGCATAACGTACTAAATTGTTTGCGAAACCTTGACTATTTGCTAGTGAATACATTTCCTTATGTACTACAAACCACATATGAATTTTAATATTAGGAATTACTATTTAATTGTATTTTAATGTCATGTTATTCCTGGTTTGATAGATTACGCTAAAGTTGCTTGCAACATTTAAATTCTATACCTCATTTAACTAGAATACACATATTTATGTACTACATGTAATACAAACCTAGTGTTGTAGTGTTTTTATCTATGTACTACAGAAGTGTAAGAAAAAACTAAACTTTTAAAAAGTAAGGAAACCTGATTTACTATAGCAACTCTGTAGTATGAAATAGCTAAATAACATTTTATTATGTAAGAAATCAGAAGTGCTGCTATTTTTTTTATTTCAAAGAACTGCAATCCGAAAATTTTTATATTGTTTACAGCAATGTGCACATTGGTTTAAAATCTAAAATAACATTGGTTCAAGTAGGTATCATTCAGCCTGTAAGAAAAAAGTAAGAAGCAGCTGCTATCATAAAAACTTTTTTTATCTTCCACAAAATTTTAACTATTATAGTTCTGCGATGATTTCTTCTAACGCCGAATTACTTGCATCTAACCAATTACGTTTTCATGTATTGTTAGGAAGATTACATTTAATATACAGGAACTTTTAATTAATTTTATACTTTAACTAGCTTAAATCTAAACATGTATAATATAAAAGATCGTAAAAAATTAGATTTTAACGGCATTGTAATAGTGGTGTTTCTTTTAGAATGCACCTATTATAAGTATTTAAAAGCATAGTTTTTAGTACTGTATATAATATAGATTTTTTTTTTAAACTATAGGAAAGTAGTGTTTTTTCGAATTATATTGTTAATGATTATAATTATAATTAGAATTATAATACCATAATATAATGATATGAGTAAGTCATTCACGTTGTCTGTCAACTCAATTCACGCTATCTACCTGAAAAATCTATTCATCGTTGAAATCTAATTCTAATAAAATAATGTGGTGGTATCTACGAATATGTAATATAGAATGTTCGTGAATGTAATATGATTTTCAAAACATTTATTAAACAGGATAACATGACTTGTGGTTGTATTTTGAAAATTCACAAATTAATAATAATTATTTAATCAATGCTTTTATTTATTTATATTTAGTTGGAAATATTATTACAATATAAAAAGCCCTTTTAGATTATTTTTTTTTGAATGCGCAGTGCAATTTCCTAAATATTGATTTCATCACAACACAACACATCACTTTAAAATGTACATTCTGTCCAAGAATATAAAATCTAATATATTCCATAGGTAATATGAGAGAGTGTTACAAATTCATAATAACTTAAAAATTTTAGAACAAATGTAGTAAGAAAGTATGGCGGTAATGAATATAGCAGTAGTACAATCACTATTCTAGATTTGTTGCCAGTCTTTGGAAAGAAACCCATTTGGTGCATTAAGGCTGCTACACACGTACAGACTTGTAACTTCTACTGCTCTTGGAGTGCGATAAATCTTCTCTTGGTGCAACACTTTAGCAAAAAACTATTTACTAGGAGTTTCAAACTAGTCTATAGTTCCTCGACATAGTCGATTATGGTTGCAAGATTAAAATTAAAAATACCGGGTCCTGCATTGTTTTGGGTTTAATTGCATGCTGCATATTTATAGATAATACGGTTTATAATTTCTTTTAAAAAACTGTTATAAAATGAACGAAAAGAAAAAAACATTACTATAATATTTTCTAAACAAGGTATATAATTTCTGATTTTTTTGCCTATTTTGAAAATGTTTTGAATTTCCAGACCTTCTTAAAATATTATTGTAATTCTATTATATGTCTTTATATGGTCACTATGTAGCACAACTCTTGTGATGACTGGTTTTTAGTTCCAAAAGTGGAAAATTCTGGTCTCTGTGATTATTAATAATCCACTGTTGGTTGGTAAGTCACAATAAAACTCATACAAATAAAATACCCCAAATACAATAACATCTAAAGACAAATTTCTGGTTCCGGACGTTCTGGAAAAAAGTTTATTGAAACAACGTTGAACGAGCTCATTATATATTACACATACTATACCTTGAGAATGAGATTTTGGCAATAAAATTAGCGTTAATGTAGAGTGATGACGGAGAATAAGAGTGTCTCCTCAATATGTTGCTCTTACAAAGCTATGTGCAGGTAAAATGCAATATCATCTAATTTCAATAACTTAAACGTATTATTTGCATGAAAAATACTAATTTTTTAAATCCGTTTGGATATGTATCATGTTAATAATATTGGCATTTACTTGAAGATAAGATACATTTTTGAATTTTCTCGTAAAGGTGCAATCATACTAAATTGCTTCTTTTATTTCACTACTTTTAGGGGAGATTAGTGCCATCTATTTTAAAAACTTATAGTCTACTAAAAATATAAATACAACTGTTTTATAAAGTCCGTTGTAAATTTATTTTATGCGGAATACAATACTACACTTTTAATGGGTTTATGTGACTAGTTTCTTATAAAAGTAAATATTAGCATTGAAGCAATCGCATGGAGGTCTATGTTGCCTATTAGTGAAAACGATGATACAAATATTCCGACTAGAGAAGAGATAATATCACCAGCACATTTATTTAAAAGGTTATATCAGTTAGACACCGTATGATGTAATAATAAACCATTGCGTGTTATGAGCAAATTACATAATTAATAAATACAAAACAATTGCATATTTTCTCGTATTTTGTATCAATTAAAGTTTTGACAATACAGTAATTTAATTTGGTTTCAAAAAAGTCTTAATGTTCGTAATAGTTTTTAATACTCCTCTTAAAGTATTCGAAAACGGACGTGTTAATATTATAATTTAGTCTAATAATAAACTTAAATCGTAATAATGATAATACTAAATTAAGTTATTCTTCAAGATATTTTTTTCAATGATTAAAGTACTACATGAGCAAGTGTAAAAGAATCGATTAATCGTAATGGATAAATATTGTCCTTTTTTACAGCTACACCAGGTTAGATTACGCTGTAATACCTCCATCTCAAAAGAAAATAGAGTTTCTTAATTTGTACTATTAATAATTTCAAATTGTATTCATTTAAATATTTAATTTTAATATCATTATTCATAGAAATTGGATATAAAAGTATTGTTATATTTCGTATTATTGATCATATTAAATGGAATTTATGGTTTTAAAAAATGAAGGAGCACAATATAATTACTTGACTTGGTATATTAATGAAGCTAAAGGTAAAAATTATTGAAATGAAATGCAAAAGAAACTTGGGCCCTTACTAATGAAGAAAAAATCAGTCAGGACTGAACCAAGTCTATAATCTCATTACCATCTTCACCTGCCAAGGAAGATAATCAATTTCACCACAGTATTACAAATAATCTTTCCTTATTACATCTTCATTTCTTTTATTTCTGTTATTAGGTATGTTTGTAAATATTACTAATTATTACTTGGATTACATTGGATTTACTGGAAATTCATGTTTTGTAACAATTGACCTACTCCATACGTAGGTATTTGATGGAAGATAAATAATCCTCTTTTAAAGAGCGGAGTCTATTTTTAATAATTGTTTTACAGTTATATTCCGGAAAACCTTTTGAATTGCTACTTTTTGAGCCTAAGCAATGTACATATGTTAGGGATAATTGACATTCATCAAAAGAGATTCTCCACAATTTGTAACTAGCCTATTGTTATTGCAGGGCTTACTGGCTACATGCCCAAAAAAATTCAGCGAAAACATTGCTTAGCCGTAATATATAAATATATTTTCCACTTTCATCCGGACATAATTTAATATAATGTACTTTTTAACATAACAGATTCAAAAGTAGTGTTGACAAAGTGCGTAGGTTTCAGTTCATGATTACTACGTCTTTTGATTCATTGGACTGGAGTAATATCATCTTTATGAATCCGTGAGGTTTTCCTCTTCTGATACAAATCGATCTACAGAAAAACTTTTAATGAAAGGTATAAATACATCGCACTGTGATAAGTACCGTGAATCAACTAAGCTGTTGGCAGCTTCATAAATTTTGCATACAAGCAAGAGATGTTTTCCTGCTTGGGCTATGCATTTGATATATTTGTATTGAGTTTTTCTATTAGACGAATTTATGGAAAACCACACTTTCACTAAAAAATAATTTATATTTTCGACATTTACAAACGAATCGAGGACGCCTTGAAAGGACAAAACCGCTTAGTGGTCAACCACTGCAATAACCATCGTACCAGCTTCACTGTTCTATAATGGCAGATTATTCGTTCTCTGTTTGGTATAAGAAAAAAAAAATATTTCCTGTTTCTTTGAACATCTACTGTGACGTAATTTATATCTAATAATGTTCAACCACACCATGGTATCGTTATGCAAAACTTTTTTACTATAACCACAAACTATTCTGCTTTTTTACACCGT
Source organism: Homalodisca vitripennis (assembly GCF_021130785.1). Taxonomy (NCBI): domain Eukaryota; kingdom Metazoa; phylum Arthropoda; class Insecta; order Hemiptera; family Cicadellidae; genus Homalodisca; species Homalodisca vitripennis. The sequence continues at coordinate 15,835 of NW_025781795.1, read as the reverse complement.
AAATTTTGAAAAAAGGACAATTTAGGAATAGAGAAAGAAAATTAAAATTAATATAAACAGCAGAAAAATATACTTTTCTCTAAATTATCTTGAAAGCTCCGTCAGAAAAAACAATTCTTTTAAAAATTATACATACTGTAAAATGATATTATGTCAGTGGTGGTTTTGATGAGCGTTATATTAACTATATGAAAATCACAAGCTTATCACTAGCATTAGCGTAAACTGTAACCAAATTATTTAATTACATAATAATATCGGCAACGCCTGAAATTTTCAATAAACTGAATATCAACACGATTGCTCGAACGCCAATAAATACAGGACTGGTACCGAAATTAATACTTTATATCTTTATTGAATATAATGAAACCTGTATTACTTTGAGCAAAAGGACTATCAATTTTACTGCATAGTGCAGATAACATAACTCAGCTGTAGATTGAAAAGTTTGAAGTTGAGTATTACACTACTATTTGCAATGTATTTTTTATACCTTTAACCAAGCGTGATATCAAGATAAAGTTCACTTTAAAGGATAAAGCAAACTCTCGAAACATAATACTTAACGAAACTAAGTATCGCTAAACTTTCCAGCACGTGTAAGCTGCTTCTAAACATACTTCGTAAGAACGGCATCACAACTATTCTCTCGTCAATATTCGTACCTTGTTTGGATTAGGGTACTGATCAAATTTCATTATGATTTTAAATTTGTAGTACATTTTCTGTTCCTAAAAACAATACTTCTAATGACAACCAGAAGCCCAATGCTCGGAAGAGAAATAAACATTTTCAAATAATACATTTAAAATAAACGAACTGCTTAATAAAATAATTTACTTCAAATTCGATGGTTAGGAAAAAATATTAGCCGGAAGTAAGGAGACTAATATATTAAAGTTTCTAAAATTTAATGCACTATTTTATCATTAGGAAAACAGAAAATGAGGGAATACAGGATCAAGTGGTTTAGTTTTCAGATCTAAAATTCAGATATAATTGGACATATGTTATGAATTTGTACCAATTATTGTACTACAGATATAATGTTTGTAATATTGAATCATTGGGAAAGTATTTTTGAATTTGATGGTTATCTTTCAAACTTATGCTATGTTTTTGGTTGCATCTCCATTATTGTTATTATTGGTATACTTTTTTTGGAAATATTCTGATTGGATAAAAACCAAAATAATTTCAAATGCAACAAACGCCAGATCAAACAGATCAGATATTTAATTTAATCTCAAATCTCTCAACTCCCTGTACATTTTTACCTTTAACAGCGCGATCCTTAGAACTTTAAATATCCCCATGGACGAAAAATACTATAATTAGTAACCGAAAATAATAAAACAGATTGCAATGAACAACAAGTACAATAATCAAGCAATCCACTCGACTTGAAATCGTTTAATGTCCATAAATCTCTTAGCCTTCAACAGCATAATTAACAAACAATTAAATACCCCCATGGTCCATAAACAATGTATTGAAAATAATAAAAACATTGCTGTCAACAACGGGTACAACTATCAAGTAATTAATTCAACACGAACTCTATAAATAGCCTATTATTCTTCAGTATATTCAACTTTTTATAACAATTCAAATACATTGTTTTTCTTATCCGTAGTTAAATATAGCATTCATACTTTAGGGTAATCTGATATGGGAGTGTTATTAAATAGTATCATGTAAAAATCTGCTAGTCAAGTGTGGTTGGGGAAATAATAACCAAGATTTTATTCTGTAAGGGCCTTGAATTTTGAAACTAAATAAAGATACAGATAACATGAGAAAAAACTACCTACATTTTCTACAGACTTTGCTGTCTGGCAAATGCACGGAACTATTACAGTTCTTCAAATTCCTATCATGTATATGTACAAGAAACACGTTCATAGCTATGTGGAAACTAAAAATATTGAATTTTCATTTTAATCTATGTTGATTAAATACATGTCTCTAAACCTGCGCAAAAGGATTTATTAAAAGATCATTCTTACAATTATTTAGGTTCAGAAAACCTGAGAACTATAACGACGTTATCATATAACACTTCCTGCAAATGCCTAAGAAACAACAATATTAAAATTATCAGTTACTCAATGTTTAACTAAATGGGAATTACGTTTACGTAACATATAAAATAACTGTACTTTTGGTATCTTCTCTCTGAATCATTTGAATAAATAAAAGCTTAATTATTAAGTCAGTAATAATAAATTATATTAATCAATAATGTTATTTGTTCATTTCATAATACGAGTTTGTACAATACAGAGACGTCAATAATAGTTTTTGTATAGTAAATTTCACTTTAAAATATATAAAAGAAGTAGTAAAAAACATAAATCATAAAACTAAATAAACTTAGAAAATGTAAATAAACAATTATACCACTAAACTTAACATATTTATAAACTTCTTTATAAAATATTACCTTACTATGTTTAAAGACACATGCTTCATACATAACTTTTAATTCGCTTGTCACAGTATTAAAAATTGTAAAAAGTATAATGGTCCAACATATGTATTGATACGTCACTGCAAGCTGATCTCTCCCTTTTTTAGAATACAAATGAAAACTTTTTCTCTTGAGAAATAGTTGGCAATATGATCTGAAAACTACATATGCGACACTCGTACCGTACCAGTCAACCAAACGGCTTCTAATTAATCTCTGAAAGCGGTGTTTTAGAGGAAAAATTTTTGTATTTACCTTATAAATGGTTCTCAAGTACATTATTTATAGGTAACCAATTCTGCTAAAATGTATAAATAACCACAAAGTTTAGTCATGATGGTTATATAATGCAGCATTATGTTTATACTACCCATCACTTCTCTACACATCCTTCAATTGCATAACATAATATTTAAGTAATAGAGTAAGTATGACAAATAAAAAAATAAACATATTAAAAAAACAGTTTCACAACATTTCATTGTTGACAAGTTTGTGACACGTTGTCAAGTTACTGTCGTCAGAACTTGTAACATGAAATAATATCAACTTTCAGATATTTAACAATTACGCTCATTTTCATGTAAAATAAATTATCTGTGTGCATTGTTGTACTAAAAAATGAATAAATATAAGATGTTTTTATTTATGTATTTATTTCTCATGTTATTTTAACGAAAACTATATCTACTTGTTTGTTATTTTTCATACTTTACAATTAGCAAATCAAAAAATAAAGCCCCTTCTATACTCAATACGAAGCTCACAACTATATCGTTGGAAAAATTGTATTTATTAATTAAGAATTAATAAATGATATTGTATCAGGTGGCAGATGTGCCGGTTCCTACAAGAAATCTCCTTGAAATTAACATTTTTTTCCCATAAAACATTTATGTACCTGAAACATACGAATGAACTCATTTTTTGCCAAAACTTTCGAAATGTTGGATACCAGACTGACAAGTTTATGAAGGCCGAAGTTAATAGCTATGCAATAATCTTGCTAGAATCTGTCCTAATTTGTCTTCGAATACGCTAATAAAACAATGCTCATTTATATCTTGATTGATATAAAAAAAAAATTATTTTAAATATTATTATTTAAATATTTTTTTTACTACTTTAATATATTTAACTAACTCTCTGATTCCATAAGTAAAATGTTTATAATTATTTCAAAAGACGCACTTTTCGTGGAGCAGGAATTGTTTTGTGTAATTAAGTTCTAAGTGTGAAACACGTAGTGGAAAATAAATATCTAACATAATGTGTTTCAGCTATGTGATTTTTAACATGATATACTGCCAATAAATGCATCTTTGATGATAACAATACTTCAAGAAGACAATATAAACATCGGTTGCTACTTCAGAAACCTTACTTTATATTTCCTATTAAGTGCTGACTACTGAATAAAATAAAATTATAGGCGGAACACCGAGCTTCATATTACAATAACTAACACGTCTAAAGTAATAAAATATAAGTTGAATAAAATCAGGATCCCTCTAAATTTTTCTAAAGTTTATATAAGAAGTTTGAATTGCTTTTTATGGATTTAAAAATTGGTTGTGGACCCAATAATGTGATATTTGAGTTCAAAATCAAACAACTAAAATTTAGACCCCGCTTACGTGACTCCTTATTTCAAAGAGCATAAAAAATGTAAACAAAGCTGAAAAACTAGATTTATATTATTCACTTTCGAATCCAAATTACTATTCAGTGTTGTCAGAGCAATATATCTCATTTGCAAAGTCAAATTAAATCTTCAAAATGTTTACTTGTTATGGAAAATAATAGTTTTAAAGACTTCTAAATATTTTTATTATTTATGATGAAACTGAGATAGCGATCTCTCGTTTTCACTATCGTTTAACTTGTTTATGCTGTTTTAAATTGGGTGGTCACCTGATGAAGATTAACATGTAAAATTTTATTTGCCTCAAATCCTACAATTTTAGAGGCCAAGGAAATATTTTCAAAGTTATCAAATTAAACAGCTTTCTACAAAGCACCACTATCCAAAAGATATTTCCTTATATACATTTAAAAACATAGAGGATTGTTGATGACTTTTCATTTACCATTTACATGTATTACAATAGAGTAGAGTAATTTAAAACATAACTCTACATTTTTATTATGTTTTATTTATATCTCAAAATACTGAATATGATACTAAACTTATTATTCATTAACACTATTATAGATCACCTCAAAATATAGGGGAAGACATGTTTTAGGTCTATTCAAGTTACTAAAAACGTACATAAATGTAACTAAAATTATTAATATAGAGAAAAGACATCCGAGACAATGTAATAATGTGTGGGATCAGAGGGTTGTAACAACTTATTATAAACTGCTTCCCAAATAGTGTACTGGATTTAAAAAAAAAACTACTGGTCAGGGAGTTAGATATAATACGACATTATAAGGAGTCCTGAGGGCCTGTTGTCTGGCAGGGGACAGATATCTAATTATAACTTGTAACCTCATTTGTCTCTTTTACTTGAAGACTGTAGAGAGAATCTGCATTGGACTCAAAAGTTAATAATGAAACGTCATTTATTGTAAATCAAACTTTTAATTTTGTATATCCAAGCTGCTCAAGAAACCATTATTTGCAAATATATAGCATGGTTAAATGTAATAATACTAATACTAGGAGGAATATGTTTACAAATATTTTTAATGCACGTACCAATAATAACTTAAATTGTTGTAGCAACTATAGCACATTTTTGAGAGCCAGTTTTTTAGACGAAAACATAATTCATTTATAAGGAAATTGTATACTAATATAAATATGCCTGTTTGATAATGATTTAAATACAAAGTTTCTCCAAACAGAATTGTATAGATAAAGGAAAATACTTTATATAAGATAAAATATCGGAGCAGAGAAGTTGTGACGTGTCACAACTGAAAAATATTAAGTGACATTAATAAAGTGGTATCTGCATGTATCCATGTATAGTAAGAAATAAAGTAGTATTTTACTTCTAAGGGGTTCCATGCAATAATTCTGCATGAGGTATGACCTCGTTCCATCATATAAATTTTTTACATTACTTTGGTTAAAGTTTTTAAATTTAGGTTAAGTTATAAATTTTTGTATTTACGCTTTTTGATAAAAGTTTGCATTTTTTAGCGTTTATATGTGATGTGAATAAAATTATGTTTCGTCCAATCTTTATGAGGTCCATAATGTATTGTTCCCGAGGAAACGCATATATTGTGAAACGCATCCTTGTTGACAACACGTAGTGCTCCCTTTGGCAAAAAAACGCACAACATAATAAGTTTATAATAAAATAATAAAAAAGAGTAATATGAAAGAGAAATTAACCAACTATTATTACAGCAAACCTTAAAAAAATTTCCTGTTTGCGTCAGTGCAATGCTGAGCACTTCGTAACATCAACTGGCCAGTTGATTAATCAAATAAAAAAAATATATATATATTACTTCACTGAACCCGCTTAAAGAATTAATCAGAACTTCCGATGCTTTTGACTCAGGTAAATGAACTACTCACGTGGCGATTGGATTTGAGTAAATAAGTTTAATTTCGAATCTTTACTCACTAATACAATCGGTCTTTAAATTCATGCTATAAAATAAAACAAGAAATACTTTAGAAGCAAACTAAATTTAGAAGATGATTTTAACCAATGTTACATTAACTACAGAGGGAGAGAGGACGGCGGACCGAGATGATAACTACATATAATTTTGAACGCGACTGACGATCACCGGCTCAGCAGGTCAAGCGGCGGTTATCGCCTCAGCGGCTGTGGCCAAACAAAAAGGACTAGGGCCTGTGTGATAGGCTAGCTAGCCCTGGAGTAAATAATATTCGATTCCAGTTTCTGGGCTCAAACCTTAAATTACTTAGTTGGTGACGGGTCAAATTTAACTATTAATATTTAGAAAATGGATTTCTTTTCAAATGGAAATATTAGGTGACCAATAAATATATATACTATATTAATTCTGAAATCATAGTTAATATATATTTTGTCTGTCGGTGACGATTTTACCAACGGTGCGTTACAGTAATAACAATGGCTATGTATTCACATAATCAAAAACCTTTGTTCGATATATGAGAAAATATGATTGATTTCACCCAACCACCTTTACTTTAAGAGGTACATTCACACACTCAGAAATAAAAAAGAATGCAAGCTTGTCTATAATATATTCCACAGAAAGCGCAACAGTGTTGTTAGTCATTAAATATATGAGAGTTGTATGATCACAAGAAGCTTAAACAAAAAAATTAGAAAAGAAGAAAAGTTTCTATAGTAGGACAGGGAGATTCGACATTAATTTTTATTTTAGCTCCAGTTCACCTAACTCTTAGTGCCAGCGTCCTAGAACCTGGTCGCTGCTTTCTAAACAATGTAAAAGCTTCTTTGTCAACAACTGTTCCTATCTCTTCATACAAATATAAATCCAGATTCCAGGAGTAAAGTCTGAGACAGCGTGAGATTCCAGCCTAAGAGGAAGGTGAACTGGAGCTACTCAACATTCATAACGAAAGTACGCCATATTTCCCACGTAATACCCGGTAGAGACGCAATGTGCTGTTATATTATTTAGAGATACACTTCCTGTATCTGCGAGATAATCTCCCTCCCGGGCACAGTATACAAACGTCACACAGTTTCCTATATAATTTGTAGCATTGAAAATACATTTGAAATTCCCATATCCGTAATTGATAATTCAATTCAAAAGGAAGATCAGATCTGCGTACTTGTTATGGATACATTACAAGTCGCTCAAAATCTAAACTTGGGCAGTACTGATTATTGAGTAACTCTTTCGATGAATAATAATGTTCAAAATGTACACTTCCAAATTTTGATATTGTTTCACATTCATGTTATTTAGATATCCATATTAGTTTTTATTTCCTCAAACACAAGATACTGTCACCCACTTTTCTCCACTTACAAGGCTACAGGATTTAGCTGGGTAACAAGCTTCGATTTAATTTTTCAATGAAACAAAAACGTATAACAATATTAATCGTTTTAGAAATGATTTTAGATTTTTATAGTCTAATTAGTTAAAGTGGTTGCCTCTTCAAAACATTAAGGCTCGTTTTAGATTAATCAGAAAATAAGACGGATTTTGCCCCTTTTTTAACAAAACATTTATTTAAAAACAGTTAAGGACATTTAAGTACATTTAGAAATCAGAAATATTTCCATGCAAAGACAAAGGTAACAATTTTAGATTTTTTTTACCCCTAATTCAATTAAGTTGTCCCATGAACCAAGATAAACCTATCGATTACTTTTTAAGTCTCTATGAGTTTTTTATAGAGAGTTGTCGCACATATGGACAGACAGACAGACAACGACATAATTGTAGGGTCCTTGAGTGATTCGTAATAGATTTTGTGTTTTGTAAAATTATTTTTATGTTAATGCACAGTTGCTCTGCGAATAAAAATAGAAACAACCTTTTTATCGGTCTACGTGATATTACAAAAATTTTTATCACGAAGTTCAGGGAATATTGTGATTTGATCCAAATAATAAGTCTAAAGATGCAATTGTGAAATTTGTACAGTACGTAGACAAGCCAAAGCTTCAGGGAATGACGTGTGTATTCATGTATTACTTAAGAAAATTTTAATTTCTAATTATATATAATTTACATTAGGTCAATTATATTTTTATAAATAAAACATGTAAATTCCTGAAGCTATTTCCGTGCTGTAAGTATTTCAAATGTTTATCATCAGCAGTGTTTTATTTTGATATGAGGAAAAAAATTCCTTGAATTCCCTATTTTCATTGTTTTTAATTTCATGTAATTTTGTTAAAAAAATATGTCACTATTATTTTGCATTCAGGGAAGTTATTTAAAATAGCTATGACTGTATGATAAGAAAACATTTTCCAAACTCAAAGTCGATTGCACCTTATCAGCTAGGGGAAATGTTAAGAGGTACAGGAATGTATCATCTCAGAATGACTGAAGTCGATAAGGACTGGAATAACGTAGCCATGCTTTAGTAGAGATTACACTTCTCTTAGAGCCCCAATACAGGGTTCCTCTATGTATGGGCAAAAGGAAGGTGTAAGATGTTCTTGCAGAAAATGATACAGAGTGTATCACGCATGGAAACTGAAGCTCCTACAGAACTCTTGGTGATCGTATTTAGCATCAAGCTGTAGGCACATGCTGGCGTCTTCTCTTCACCCGATTTATGTTGAACCATGACCGAAAGCATTCTTTAGTATTTATAATGCATTCTAAGTTACTTACACACTTCCCAGACACACAGTAGTGTAGAAAAATAGAAAGAATGTCTATTCATATAACTAAGAAAATTAAATACAATTTTATATCAAAGTAACAAGGTCGGAATATCTCCTCTACCTTGGATTATATTATAGGCTACACATTTTTTGAAATCAAAATAATTAGAGACCGCATAATCTTTGAAAAAATGCAACTCCGTGTTTACTAAGACTTCAGTGTTAAAGTAAATAGAACAAACTTTCAATTTAATACTTAAGAGGTTTTTATTTATCACAATGAAATAAATTAGCTAAATGACATTTATGAACAACCACATAATGTAATAAAGAGACGAAATAGCTTGATAATCACTGAAATGAGCCACCTAAAACTTATGAGGCCGTTATCAGTATTGTAAGGAAAAGTGCGGCATGTCTCAGACAACGACAGCTATTGCTACTGCTATGTAGATTACTTTCAATTCCACTGGTACTACTTTTTCATTTAATGAATAAATGGAAATTTTAGTAGCAAATAATGTCAGAAGGCGTGGTTTGATATACTTCGGTGTACAACTAGACATATTTCAATTTCAAGAAACTACTCTATTCCTCAGTTAAACAACTGAACCATATTTATATTAATACATTTCATTTCATTTGAAAGCCAGTTTTCTCGCTTTTTAATTCAACTTCCTCTCAACTTTATATGAATATCAAGTAGAGATTATAATCGTACTTGTGCTAAAACTAAATTATCTGTTAGACGGTTTGATTTGATCGTTATGGAGCGGATACCATTACAAAAAGAAAACATATATGGTACAAAATGTTAATATAATTGGGGGATCATAAAGAATGGAAGAATGGCCGGGTAGCAGAATGGTGGTTTCGGTGGGAGGGTGCCGAAATAGGTTCCTGCAAGGATGGAGTTTATATTTCAGACTGACTCTATTGTACAGCTTTCGGTAAAATGCTTTCTGAGATTTAATTAATTTCTGCTAACAAACTAAATGTTAGTAGTACGTAATACAGCCTTGCAAAACAGTGTATCCATCCTCGTTTATAACAAGAAATGGAAGTTTAACACTCCACTAGGTTTCTTTCTCATAGTTCACAATTCTCTTGATACGTGAATTATTTAAGCAGAAGTCTTAAAAATTACAATAGCATTATAAACATTATTAAGTCTTTATAACGACTTGGATTGTAGATATTAATATTCAGACATCTAAGGACGATATAAAATATTTTTTTATTAGTAATCTCCGAGTGAATATTCAGTAAAATTTATTACTAGACTTTTAAACTATTAAATATTATCTGGTTTGTCTCACATAAAAAATAACAGTTCTAAATGAAAATAATGGATTTATTTTAAACTAGCAGATTAATAAGTTTAATGTTTCAGAATTTTCATCATTCTGTTTCCTACAAAGAGAATTGACAAACCGTTTATTAATTTTAAAAGGTCCTTTGGCAAAAAACCCTAAGTAATACTTAAATATATCTAAACTAAAAATCAGAGCTCTCTTCTGAAATTAAATAACAAACTTTTCAAATAAAAATCAAATACCACTGGGAAAAAAAAATAAATGTTCACTTCTAAGTTCACTTAAAATTCAAAATTAATATTCAAGCTTCTCTTTCCACTAGTTGTACCTTAACTTTCAAGCTATTTTACAATTCAGTACTTAAACTTAACGTCTTTACAATTCAGATATAACTCTCTCAAACAATTATTAATGTTCAATTAATTTCCAAATAAAAAATCACAATAAAACAGTACAAATTAAATATGAATAAATTACTAAATTTCCAAATCTCAATTAAAGATAATAAGAAAATTCAATTTTAATTCACTTTTCTTGCAAGTATGAACCAAATGTAACTTGTTTTGATTCTATTGTGCTCTATTGTTCACCGAGAATCAGTTATGCAGATTGCTCTGTAGTTTCTATGAATGTAATTTTTTCTAGACAACAAAATTAATTTAATATCAGATCTGGAAGACTATTTCAATATAACGTACAATAAATGTGGTGGTTACCTCAAAATCCCTCGCGGAAAAAACATTTAGAATCACGACGCACTTTAATCAACTTAATTCACGAAAATAACCAAAAGAAGGGCGAAAATTATGAGCTGGCGGTTTTATAGTTCCCCGTCCTTCCGTTTTGATGGACATCCGCGGCGTTCTCTCATTGGCCCAGCCGTATGCAACGGGAGAACAATCGCCTTCTCAGATCTAACGTAACTTCAGAACACGACAAGATCTGATCAATTGAAGGCAATGAAACCGCCTTCCTAATAATTTAAAGTTACCAGCACTAACTTGCCAAAGGATTACATATTCGTTTTTATCCTAACCTCTAACAATCTAATTTAAAATTAAATCCCAATCTTTCTTCCCCTTAATTTTCATTTAATTTCAGTTTTAGTAAAAAAAATAAACCAATGTAGCTTTAAAAACGCTAGAGTCTTTCATCTGTTGGATCCCAAATTATTTGTGTTCATTCTACAATCAGCAAATCCATGGAAACCAATGAAGACTAATTATAAAATATTTATTGTCTTTAAATTTATTTCCAAGGATACGATTGTCTTTTAGCTGATATTTGGTGCAAGTCAGTAGATTTTCTGCGAGGCGATTTAGGAGAATTTAGAAACATAAATAAAACTTTTTTTGAAAGTAAGTGTCTTTGATTCCACTACAAGACACCTAAGGATTTAAAGCACATTTTCACGTACCTGACTAAAAGAAGAAAGAAGTTTCTGCGCAGATACATCACTTTTTCGTTCGCCAGCAGGAGACCCTTTTTTCGATACATCGAAGTATCAAGCAGAACATCTCATCAACCTCTCGACTGACAATGAAGATGTTCCTCCTGCTAATTCTGCGCCAAGTCTCAGAGCGATGGGACGACCTCAACTGGTGCCGAATTGATCAGGTGAGGAACCTATGTAAAAGTATCATGGACTTTTTCAACCAATAAAATAACTTCCATGAATGTTATGTGTGATCTATAAAAGCTGCCATCTATACAGGCTATCCCCTCTCATCATTGAAATAGAGGAATCGCCCTAGGACATGAATAGAAAGTGTTTCATAATTTTACTATGACATCCATAACTTTACTGAACTTAATATTTTGAAGTATAAAGACAGACAGTACTCTGCTTATTAATTTATTGATTTAAATTCCCACGGTATAACCATTTTGCAAATTACATTACTTACACTGACTAAGAATAGCAAATGCTCACTATTAAGACTAACGGAAGTTTCGCCACAAGCTCTAATATTAAAAGCTGGCTGTACTACAAGATGTATATCCCTATAAGAGCAATGCTAAACCTACACTCACGCTCTTATGGGTCGGAAAGAGTTTGGTAGAACTTTCATTTTAGATATACTCATAATGCTTCCCGATGCTATTTAAGATTTTTAAAACATTCTTTTACTTTACTGTATACTAAAAAAGTATAACACTCTACAAGAAAAAAAGCGTTTAGTTGTGTATTATTCGTTTTCTTTTCTTTGACACTAACAATACTTGTGCAACAAAAAATATGGACTTAGCAGTATTTGAGGTTGAACAGAGGTCATACGGGATAAAGGTCAAGGTCGTTTCAGATGTCTTAACACATATTTCACATCACCGGAATATCGGAATAATAAGATGACAATGTCCACTATACTTATTGAGATACTTGTGCTTAAAAGGAATCTTAAGCCTTCTGGTAGATTATCCTCTCCAATATTACACTAGGGTGTTCACGTGGTATACGCTGTATAAACTGTTGTAAATCCTATATATCGTTACAATAAATCCTCACAATTCGTCCAAGTAACCTACAAGGTTAAACACATCATTCACGTTATTCTACGTAATTAATTCTTATACTCCTGACTTGAATACTATTGAACGTTTTCAAGGAATCGAATCAAATGATTATGCGTCTTACCCCCCGTAATAACAGCCCAGTGGTGCCATGTGGACACATTAATACGTACAGTATTTACACTCACGTAATTGAAGCTCTCACTTCATTACCTAGGATGATAAAGGCTAACCAATTAATTAAAAAATTTGCCTGTTAAAAGTAATAAAAGAAATGCAATATTTCTTTTATTCCAGAGGTGTGGGTTTTGACCATAGTATAGTTTGTGGCGTGTAGGGTTGCAGTCAGTTAGTTATTGTGCCGTAAAACTTGAATCAAACTAGTCATCATAAAAAAAATAGCCTCAAACATTTTGTATTTGTGGCAAGGTTTTTTTTTTTTATCTAGGAGGTAGCAATTATGCAGTTAGCAAGGAGGTAATCAATATTGCCGCTATCAATCCTGAGCAACGCAAGCTGTCCTTAATCCGTTTTAAAAAAACGGCGAAAACTGTTTCATTCATAGATTATGTTACCAACAGTATCAATGTCATCAACACTTATTTCGATGGTAAACTTATTTTATATTAAATTAATAAGTTCATCGTTACACTCAAAAACAATACGGAATCTTTACGAAAAACTTAGACTCTAAAAGGAATTTAAGAAACAAGTATGGCTATAGTTACATGTACTTATAATTAATAAAACCTGAAATTGAATATTTCAAGAATAAGTGATGTTAATAAAAATATAAGGTTAATACTCTGAAGAGGGTATCAAACAGGTAATGTAATTATACTTCTGTAATTATTTAATTTTTCAAAAGCGGTAAATAGCTATTTCAAATATTATTAGCAGTTTAGTTAATAATATTTTAATGATATTTATTATATTTATAAAATAAAATATATATATAATATAAAGTGGTAATATCAAAAGTATGGGAGAACTAACCCCTGTGGCGCACTATTTCCTACATCGAAAGGCAATCAGTGCATAACTTATTTCAACCAATCAATATCACACACACACACACACACACACACACACCACAAGCACACAAAATTAAATATTTAAAATTTTGTTTATTCATTTTTAATAAGTGAATATAACACTTGAATGTAATACATAGTAAGTATTGTATTTCATCACTGCTGCTCTGTTGTTCTACGTGCAGGACGAAACCAAATAATGCTAATTTACTTTTTTCCTAAATAAACTATTTGGTTTTAAATTAAGGGATCTACGGTTTAAGATAAATGACGTAAACCATAACATTACAGGATTCGTAATGTTTTCGTAAATACTTCATTCCTTGGAAGTAAATTTTAAGGATAATCATTACATAGTCAATTATTATGAGAAGTCAAGCTGTTGAGTTGGCAATACTTGTATATAGCTTTTACACCAAATGACAACTGTAGTAGAGTGCATATCACTCCTTGAATGGACTATAGCATAATGGATTTCGCAAAGCACCTGCATTACAGGCACTACCTTCCTTCTCTGTTCTAAAAATTGAAAAGTAGACTCGACCAGTAATTCATTTGATCCGCTCTCTTCCCGTTTGGTCCCTATCCGCGCGTTTCCAAGTTGAGAAAATTAAAAAAAATACCGAAAAATCTTAATAAGTCTAATTTCAGGCATCCGGGGGCGGCTAACATGTCACAGTTGAGAGATATCAGTTGTTTATTGCTCCTGCCTAATGTAATCGTATCTTTAAAGTGATTATGCTCGCCTATGCGTTACCGGATTTTCATTGCTGCAGGTAACTTTGGAATTTTAATGAAAATTGTACAAATAGTTTGTGTTTAGTAAATGTTTTATAACTATACCGGTTTTTTGTAATGGACTGTAAACATTTTCAATAGGACGCCAATTGTTGCAATAAGCCAAATTTTGTTTCTTTAGCTTAAACTATTGTTACAGTTTATAATTTTTTATAAAAAGTACACAATGACGGCTTGCGGCAAAACTAGGTATTTCTCGGCCTATATTTATGTGAACATTTTTTTTAAAAGATGAGTACTATCAGCCACAGAAGTTTGTGACACCCTGTATATTTAAAAGTGTTTAAGTTTAAATTACTTACTTCCGTTCACAACAACAGCTATAGCGATGAGGTTTGATCTCATGTTTCACAACGACTTTTGACTTCACAGCCTATAAACTTACCCTTTATCTGACCTATCACTATTTACACCGTTACTCCTGTTTTTCACAACCTAGGTCTATTAGAGCCTAGATGAGGTGCTTCACTATTTTGAAACTTTTTTTGCATCAGTCAGGCACTTATTTATTTCACGTTTATTTAACTGTGTAAATGTGTTTTGGAAACTACTTTTAAAATGTTCTGTTTTTCTATTTTTCACTTATTTACCATTTTAGGTTATATTTTCTCATATGCTTGGTTTTAAATAATGATGTTAGACAATAGTAGCAGACACTAAACAGCTGTGGTCGTAGTCAAATTATGTTTGTTTTTTGCCGTAAAACTTGTAAGAGCATAGGTTAGTTTCAAATCGAGGCAATATTCCAAAAATTACAAAAGAAATCTTCTGCATTTTAGATTTCATACCTTAATGTTAATATAAATTTTGTGTTTTTTTGAATTGTGATTTTACTTAAATTTTTTTTTGTTATATTTTAATAAATCCTTTTGAAATGAAATTACAAATTAAAGTGCATAATCATACAATCCTGTCCATATTCTTTAGAATTGAGAACTTATTATTACAGATTTCTGAAATGTAACATATAAATGTTTTAAAATTTTAATTGATATTATAATTAGTTTATAATATCAATTATAACTAATTGATATTATAATACATGCCTTGCTCGAACTAATGGCATCTTTCAAAAAACATGGGGCTTTCCCTTAGAGCCCATCTTTCGCTATTGTCGAATATTTACTGATTTATTTATTGTCTCTTGTTTATATTCAAATAAAGGTGTTCCTGTAGTTCCGTTTTTTTAACCAATAACAGGATGGCAGCGCGCCAAAGAGCTAGCAACTGCTAGGAATTTCCCGGAAACC
This sequence comes from Homalodisca vitripennis, assembly GCF_021130785.1. Classification (NCBI taxonomy): domain Eukaryota; kingdom Metazoa; phylum Arthropoda; class Insecta; order Hemiptera; family Cicadellidae; genus Homalodisca; species Homalodisca vitripennis. The sequence goes on along the minus strand of NW_025781795.1, from coordinate 157 downwards.
TAGCACTTGCTTACGAATCCAAGTGAATAAAGAGAATTGTCTAGGTCTTAGAAGCTAAGCAATCGGTAGGATTTTGTTCTCAAACTCAGAGCACGCTAGCTTTTTGGTTATAGGATGATTTTTACCCCAGAAAATGGCGGAGTTCATGCATTGCGGC